>NC_053026.1:333949134-334249134 GCF_003073215.2 Triticum urartu
GTATGTTTGTGTGCGCTTGCCTGTGATGTTGCGTCTGTTTGTGTGCGCGTATGTATGTGCTACTGCTGCATGTGTGTGTGTGTGTGTGCACGCGCGCGTGTGCTGCTGTGTGTGAGTTTGCTACTGCGTGTGTACGTGCATGCTGTTGTGTGCATGTGTGGTGCGTGCAGTGGCGGAGGCAGGAATATTTTTCTGGTGTGGCGGAGTTTATGAAGGAGAAAATCATGTATGATATAATTTTGAAAGAACTTACTACAATACTGGATGTATATTACTTCGCTGTGTGTGTTGCTGCTTGTGTGTGTGTTGTTGATGCGTGCGTGTGTGCTGCTACCTGTGAGTGTGTTGCGTGTGTGTGTGTGTGTGTGCTGCGTGTGTGCGTGCTGCTGTGTGTGTGTTGTGTGTGCTACTGCCCTCGCGCTGATGTTGCGTGCGTGTGTTATTGTCCCGCACACACACATACCACATGAGGGGCAAAAGGATCTTTTCAGTTGTCATTTAGGCTCAAAATAGACGAAAGTGTTATAAAAGGCATAAAATTTAGACTCGTTGTTACATAAGGAAGAAAAAGGTTTTCAGTGTCAAATAAGGAAACGAAATTTAAGATAGTGTTAAGTAAGGAATTGTTTCAAGTAAATATGGCGGCCAGATTTTTCTTTAAAGTGACAGAAGGTTTTATAATGCACATAAATGAGACCCAGCGATATGTTTCCTGAGGATTTAAATGAAACTTACATGTGGAACATTTGGATCAGCTCAATGGTCAAAACTCAAAACCGCCCGTGTTCATTTCTGTATGTCGGACTCTCTTTACTAATATGTTTCTTTTATAAACTCAAGAAAAATATTTCCTCAATCTATGAATTAAGATTTAGGACGAAGAGAGTTGCCTAGCTGCCAAGACCGAAGACATATTTGATCTGTTCTTCATGTTTATCCTCTAGAATTAGACTGCTCCATGGCATATTTGTAACTAAGCCAAGCCTGCATATTTAGGGCCGATCCTTTCGTGTGTTTGGTATTATAACTCTCTACGTAAAATATAACAATCAATTTGTTCCAGAGAATTAAAAGACATGGAAACTGACGTTACTATCAGAGTATTGTCTCCGATCCGAAATAGATGTTAGCGAGTTGTTTTGCTTCTCAATGCTTTTTTTTCTTATGCAACAATCCACGAAATGCTTATTGGTATTAGTAGTCGTACTAGACTAGTACGTAGTAGAAGTAAAAACATAATAACTATACAGCTAAATAGAGAAAAATCATGAAGCACTAGTTTCTTTCATGTTCTGTGTGCACCGCAATAAAAAATCACCTATTTTGGGCTGGACAGGTATAAAAGCATACTCCCCCAGTCCTGTAAAAGCTGTCATTTTAGACAAAGGGAGAGCCAATTTTTTGAAATTTTGACTACCAGTATTATCTTTACGATCATTTATATTAGATACCTGAAAATCAGTGAATTTGTCTCGAGAAGTATTTCCATAATATACAATTCTTTTAGATTTTATGGATGATTTTAAAGAAACTAGTGGTCCACATTGTATTTTGAAGGCCATGTATGTGTCCTAAACGGCAGGTTTTAGAGTATCAGAGGAAGTGGTTCCTGATTTATGACATTGTCATTATCTAGAGATCATGAGCTAAGACCATCTGTCATGTTTGTGTTTCTACCTTAAAATGGTGGTAGGATGAAGCAGTACCTTAAATCTTTTTCACTTTGCAGTGTCATGTACATACTTTGCAACGAGGAACCTCTCTGGATGAGTAAATATCTTTCTGTTGGTGGTCATCTTGAGTACAAAGGTTCTTGGAAGAAAACAACATTGTCTAGGTATATGACCATTCTATATTGTCTTGTTACATTCTGTATTTGAAAATAATCCTAAACTGACTGAAAAGGTTAGACACTGATTCTTTCGTTTTCAGGCTTAGTCTTTGCTCCGGAAATAGTGAGCTTGAGCAGAAGGCTCGTCATTTTGATGGTATGGTACATCTACTTTATGTTTGTTCTATCTGCCTTGTTTATCTCCCTATTCATACTTATTTTCATGCAGGATTCAATTCCTTGTTCTTATACAGGAGATGGTATAGATGTTTTACTACTTTGACTAATTATTCCTTTGACAATGGACATGTGGAAAGAAAGGATGACCTTTCTTTGGATCATTTCCATTCTCAGTATGATGGAAAAGGCCCAGTAAGAATTGAATTATCTTTTGCTTTTAATTCAGATTTACAACATGTGGATTTTCTACATTATTGTTTTGCAATCATGTTTTTCTGAAATCATACTGATGGTATTGCACAACTAGGTTTTGCTTGGTAAGCTGGCTGAAACCTGGCCAGCAAGGACTAAATGGGCAATTCAGCAGCTGGTGCATGATTATGGTGAAGTTACATTTAGGATATCACAAAGAAGCCCTAAGAAGATAATAATGAAACTGAAAGACTATGTTTCTTACATGGAACTCCAGCATGATGAAGATCCTCTTTATATATTTGATGATAAGGTAATCATCACTTCATTCCATTTACTACTAAAGTTATGAAAAGAAAAAGAAACTTATTTCAGGAAATTGTTACAGTTTGGAGAAACAACACCAGCACTATTGGAAGATTACAGAGTACCTCATTTATTTCAAGAAGATCTTTTTGGTGTCTTGGATTATGAACAAAGACCTGCTTTCAGATGGCTTATTATTGGACCAGAAAGATCAGGTGCCTCTTGGCATGTTGACCCAGGGTTAACCAGTGCGTGGAATACTCTTCTTTGTGGCCGAAAAAGGTTGGATCATGTGTTATATATATGTGTGTGTGCGTATTTACTCGATAGTGTACTCAAGCTGTGGTATTCACCATGTGATTGTAAATTTGAAAGCTACTAGTAGCAGTTAAATAACCCAAATGATAAGTGCCACACGTCAGGTGCGTGGCACTCCGGCCCTGATGTTTTTCGATGGCAATTACAGTCACGCAAGGATGGCAAATTCCAGTGACACACGGCATGTTTCTGTCAAAAAATAAACTGAAGCACGAAAGTTGCCATCCCCGCGTCACTAAACTTCCCATCAAAAACGTTCGGAGTTGCCATGTGCTCGTACCTGACATGTGGCACTTATCAGGATCCTTAAATAAATGTTCACAGATCTTGTGCAAAATTTCTTGCCTATTGGTTCTTTAAGGTCATTGCAGTGCTTCTATTTTGATGCAGTTTGTGGTCGCTGTTCTGTGTGTTGCTTATTTTATAATCTGATGTGAAAAAACAGTTGTGTAGAAATAATCAGCCAATTGGGTGTGTTGAATTGACGATAGACAAATTTAGTCAGGATGTCCATAGTTAATGTCTTGGGAGTGAGAGAGAATCAAGCGAGAATCCTACGCATATTCATATATGTTGAACAGAGACAGAAGATAGCCGTGGGCAGTAGAAAGATGTGATTCAACTTGAGTGCATGCTTTTGTATTTTAATTGAAACTTAAAAATCGTAACCCTATACTGTGAACGGTGCGGGGATATGCTATACCTAAACTTGTACTCCTCTTGACCTGTTAAAGCTGATTGTCCCATGTTGTACAATGCTGAAAATTTGGAAGGGGCAAGAATTTGTGTTTCCATTAATGATATCCACCTTTTTTCATAGATGGGCACTGTACCCTCCAGGAAGAGTGCCTGGTGGTGTCACGGTACATGTAAGTGATGAGGATGGTGATGTTGACATTGAGACTCCAGCGTCTTTGCAGGTAATAACTTGTTACTGTTTTTGCTTTTCTCCAAACTTTGCCCCCATATCATTTCATATTATTTTGATCGTTTGCAGTGGTGGCTTGATATCTATCCTCATCTTGCTGAACACGAGAAACCACTGGAATGCACACAATTACCAGGAGAGACCATATTTGTTCCTAGTGGATGGTGGCATTGTGTTCTAAACCTTGAGACTACTGTCGCAGTTACACAAAACTTTGTCAATCAATCAAATTTTGAGCATGTATGTCTAGACATGGCACCTGGTCACTGTCACAAAGGAGTTTGTCGTGCTGGCTTACTTGCTGTTCCAGGAAAATCTATTAGAGATATTGAAAATCATCCGCCTGGAACAATGAGTGCATGGAACCACAATGACATGACTCGTGCAGAAAAAAGACTGAAAGGTTCAGGGTCCGGAAGAGCTTCAAACAGTGCAAATCAGTGTGCTTCATTTGAGTTCTCAGATGTCCATGAAAGTTTGGAGAACCAAGTTTTCTCGTATGATATAGGTTTCTTATCCCAATTTCTTGAGAAGGAAAAAGATCACTATACTTCTGTCTGGAGTCCTACTAATCCAATTGGCCAGAGAGAAGCAAGAGAATGGCTGCGAAGGCTATGGGTTCTTAAGCCTGAACTGAGAGGACTAATATGGAAGGTGATCTTTGTTCCATCATTTACATAAATTTTACTTTGTCAATTTTTATATGAAATACCATGTGGTTTATATATCTGTTTCTTGATAATGTTTTGTTCCTTGTGCCAACATATATGTCTGTTCCTGTAGGGTGCATGCCTAGCAATAAGTGTGGACAAATGGTATGCATGCTTAGAGGAAATAAGTGCATGCCATAGTTTACCACCACCGTCAGAGGATGAGAAGCTTCCTGTTGGCACAGGTAGCAACCCAGTAAGTATACAATTACTTTTACTTGCTGTCTCAGATTTACAACTGTCAATAAATAATTCTGTTGTGTTAGTATCATGTAATTCGTGTTGGTTTGAAATACTTACTCAACATGTTAGGGTTATTTCTCACAGAAATTGATTCGTGTAGAATATCCTGGTTTACTTGTTACTGCATCTGTGGTTTCTGCCTTGCAAGGTTGGTTCCGACTTTAGAAGATTTATAGATATACATACTTGCTCACTGCTATGCGCCAATGCCAAGACATTAAACATATCTGAGATTCTAAGATACTCCTATGATGCCAGTTAGTATCATATTGCGCTGCATATACACTCATTGTTGCATGGTATGTGAATATAACCTGTACCACAATTTTTCAGGTCTTCATTGTTTCTGACAATGTGATTAAAATCTATGCTGAAGGAGGCCTGGGTTATTCTGCCCATGGTTTAGGCACAGAGGTAATGTTGCATTGGTTCTGCAACTTAATAAAATTAAATGCAACACTCACGATATTGATCACTTTCCTGATGCAGCTTGAGTTCTATAATCTTCTGCGAAAAGTTGGCTCGCCTTTGATCAACCACGTCCCTGAGATCATTGCAAGTGGATTTCTTGTGTACGAAGATGGCGTCTACAGAACAGTCCCATGGGATGGAAAAGGAATGCCAGATGTTTTGGCTAAATACTATCCTCTGGAGCTTTCTTACACAAACAGCTGTTTTCCTCTTGGATTATGGAGCAAACAGCAGTTTGGAATGGATAGTTCCACTGAATGTTCAAACAAACCTATTTGGCCTTACATGGTTACGAGAAAATGCAAAGGGGATATCTTTGCTCGTGTGTAAGTTTTATTCATTTCTCAAGTGAAAATGGGAGTAATTACTTAATTAATTATGTAAATACGTGCTTACTGTTCTCTTCATTTTTCTTAGCCGTGATACATTGTCCAAGGCTGACCTTTTGAATCTGGCATCATCCTTGGGAGTTCAAATGCGAAATATCCATTTATTACCCCTTCCACATGGGGAACCATTACCCAAACCTGAAGACAATAATGTGAGAGACAGTGATCCACCTGAATGGAAACAAGTAATTTCTACTTTAAACGGAAGAAGGAATAATATAAAGAAGCACCTAGCTAACTGGTAAGTGAAAAACTTCTAAAGCAGGTTTATTTGGCTAGTTTTAATGAGTTTTACTAAAACAGGACATTTTGTTGCTCAGTTTTATTTTATCCAATAACTGTGGGTCTGCAAGTCAATTTTGTGTCCACAGACCACAGTCAGATGTAAAGTGATTAAGAAGATATTGTCAAATTATAGAATGGTTCACTTGCAACTTAAAATCCTCTACTAGGGTTACAAAAAAATTGTAGAGGCAGGCATCCAATAAATAACCATTACATTATTTATTGTTTTAATATTTCTTTTTTTACGGAATTTCTTTAAAATGATTCTTTGACGAAATTATTTTAACATTTCAACATTAGCAATATATAAGTAGCAATGACTATGCATTGATTTGGTATTGAGTTGTTTTAGCCAAAATGCTACAAGCCTACCATAAATCCATAATATTATATTTATATAGAATTCCATACGCTGCTTTATACCTCAACATTGTTTACATATCTGTGAAGGGGGGGTACTGTCCCAACAGTTTTAATTGAGAAGGCTGAAGAATATCTCCCTGCTGATATGAGCTCTCTAATCAAGTTTGTTAAGGTACTTTTTCAATTTCATCTTCTTCATATGCATCTGTGGTCAAACTTTGTGTTTAATGGTATGATTGGACAATCAGGATGACGATGGTGACTCAGTGTACACATTCCCTTGTTGGATACATTCAGATATTATGGACGATAACATTCTTACTCAGAGGTCCCTCACTGATGCCAAAAGCACTTGTGAGAGAGATCTGGAGAAACTGGATGCAATTAATATAATTGACTTCAGTGATCTGTCCATCGGTAAGCGGCCAGTTCACTTTGTTCCCTGGAAATCTGACATTGCTTTATTTGAACATTTAACAAAATAGTTTGCGTAATACTGGCATCTGAAACCGAAGATGGGATAACTATATATCTGTAAAAATGCTTAAATTGAGCTGCTCATATCTACCAGTCTGCACTGTGAAAACTTCTGTTAGATTGTAAATCAAAGTTTATATTTATTTGATCTTAATTTGATTGCGACCAAAAACTGTTTGTCGTAACAGGGGATCCTCTATGTGACTTGATTCCGCTGCACCTGGATGTTTTCCGTGGGGATATTGATCTTCTCAGGGAGTACCTAAGAAGCTACCAGCTTCCTTTCCTGAGAGGGAAATCAAACAATGATATCTACAAGTCGGTGCGGAATTCGAAGTTCAGCACTGCGTCATATCGCGCGATGTAAGTGCATACATGCATAAATAAATCAGAGCAGCCCACATTATCCGTGTTTTATCCTTCCCTGCGCTCTATCTCGGAATGATCAGTGATCCTTGTTGGTTTGTCAGTCGGTCGGTCTCCCAAGGGAGGGAGAAACATGTTTGGCTCTGATGCACGGTGCTCTTACATTGCAGGTGCTACTGCATGCTGCACGAGGACAACGTGCTGGCAGCTATATTTGGGCTGTGGAAAGAGCTGCGAGCTGCAACGTCGTGGGAGGAGGTCGAGCACTTGGTCTGGGATGACCTTAACCGATACCAGCAATCGTCGCCTACACTCTCTAGCTAGCAGACTCGTCACGACTAACGCTCAGAAGAAATAATGCGTACTGCTCCGCTACTCCCTTCGACATGTTGCCCAGCTTCCGTTCGTTTAAGAGCAAAGAAACAATAAGGGGCAAAAAAATTTGTTTACTCGTGTGTGTAGCAGCTTTTTTCTTCTTTCATTTTCCTTTCTTTTGGGAGAGAGCAGCTTTGCCGTTGAATGGATCATGAAGCGTGCAGTTGTACCGCATAGTAGTGTGACACGTTGGGTATTTGTAAGGAATGCCACATTTTTTGTACACACCCAACACACAGCATAACTTGTTTGCATGAACTTTTTTATCTCCCAAGAGTCACATGAAACATGCTTATTTGTTGAACCGAGAATGTATCTGGTGAAACGAGCGAACTGGTGCGCCGAGTGCACCAGCGACATATGGGCCATTGGATGCAAAAGACAGGGACCAGATCGGTTAGAAGATGGGCCTGCTGGTACGTTTTCAAAACAGTCCTTGCAGCATAGGTAAATCAAGTAAATTGACCTCCGCCTGCACTCAAGGTCGTCTCTCTCTCCTTCCATCTCCTGTACCAGCACAGCCACCGCCGCGAGCTAGGGTTACGGCCCAGCGAGCTCAAGAACCAATCTCCCTCCCTCAAGATCTTCACTGAATCCAATCGCCGCTCTCTCCCTCTTTTGTACCAATGCGCCAGCCGCCAGGCGATTTTGGGTTAGTAAATTTCACTCAATCTCTCTCAATCCTGTACCAATCGAGCGACGTCTCACTCAAATATCTGCGTTTTTGAAATTTCTAGCAGCAGCCTACCACCGGAACATCTAAAGAGTGCCCCGATTTCGCCTTTGGCAGTGGTCGCTCGTTGTGAGCGCATCGGCGACTCAACCTACCACCGCCACCGCCGTCAGCAGCACTGACCATCTGCAGCAGCTCAAGGATCTTGGTACGTTTGCTTCTTCCTTTATCCATTTGTTAAGGGTATTTTTGCTATTACAATTTCATCCACGCCTTTCCCCCATTCTGCTTAAACCAGTGGCAGAGAGATAAGCATGAGCAATGTTATTCTAGTTGACTGAAAAGGCATACTTTTGTTGATTCAGAATTGGAATAGTGTGTTGTGGGTACCAAATTAACATACGAGCAGTATATTTGTACAATCTTCATGTCAATTACAAGGGATGTACTCCCTATTTTCATGCAGGTTAGTAACCCATGGCTTGCAGAATGTCGGTGTTCCTTATAATATATCTGCAAAACCTCATAGATTAAACGTTCCTATAATTGGTCACTAGCTATAAGTAGTAGCTGCCATTTTGTTTCTTGTATTGTACGACTGACTGATGGTTGTTCTAAAAGGACTGATCAACATTGCACGTTCAGTACTTAACAAAAACTTCTTTAGCTGACTACCGCCGAGCCAAAACAAATATGTATCCCCAATGTTGCATCACTTTTTCTCTAGTAGTGAACTGTCCTTTATATTCTAAAAATCTGATACTTTGGAATCCGTGTTTTATATGTAGCAACCCCTTTATAGAGGATAATCCATCGTTATTTTCTATATCATGGTTTTATGGTTGTTCCAGAGCAGACTATTCGCTACTATTCAGATTCAGGGCCATCTTGCCCGCTCCAACAATATTTTTGCCTTTGATAAGCATGGAAAAAATGCAAGCATCGCCTTCCTTCGCATCTTCACCAGGCTTCAAACCGATTAGCTGGAGGCATGAACTAGGAGGTCAAAGAATCAGCCCATGCTGATGAATTATGGTTGGGTAATCTTCATAGGAGTCATCTTCATGTCTCCCAAGATGACAGATGATGAAACTGATAATTTCACCTCTTGTGCTAGTCCCGATCTGGTTATCCAGGCTTTGTTTTCTTTGGCACCATGTAATCAGCGAGAATGTACATTTGTTAGAAAAAATATGGCAAGCTTTTTGTACTTTAGATGTGTGGTTGTCATACAATTTATGTGGATGCTTGTGATGCATGGAAGAATCTAAAGAAAATATGTTCAGAGATCTCTTGATAGCTATTGTTCTTGCATGAAAGACGTGATGAAAAGTAATTCCCAAGATGGTCAGCAAAATTATATAATTAGACTAGATGATGGTATACTTCCAGAAAATACACCTTGTAGCTTTTAGAGATGAACTAATCTGATCCTAGGCAGGCTTCTCCAGAATCACCACAGGAAGCTCAAAATCACTCGAATTCCGTAAAAAATGCTGCAAAATAAAATCTCTTTGGTTCACTTACGAAACAACTCAACAGAAACAATTATTTATAAAGTTGCTTCAACTTTCTTATTGTACAAAGAAAATATTACATGGAAATTTTAGATTGTTTTCCAAAGTCAGCAATGAGCAATCACGCAACAGTTACATAAGCTACTACAACCGCACATCTACCAATTTTATCAGGTGCTATGCACAATTTAAAACAAAAGCTCGGTCAAATAAATATATAAATGAAGATGAGACATGCCTTCATGTACAATCTACAACAGATTAACGCTGCTACTTGGAAAGCAGTACAGCTTTTTATACATCTAGAATGTTACATATTCTACTGCATTGCACATTTTGAGATTTCTCAAACTTTAGGCCTGGTGTCAGAGTTTTGATCAATTCATTGTTGTAGAACCGTCATCCAGAAATATTCCTGAAAATAAGACATGGTATTATCGACCATATCTTGTATAATTATGGCAAAAAGTAGGCGTTCCATGCCAAAACAGGTAATCTCAGTCAACTTTTGCAAATTGCATCTCCATTTTTGCATCGCATCACCAAACATAAATTGTACACTTATACACAGATCATGGTAACGGGTACCATAATAGGATTACATAACATGTTGCATATATTTGGCATGGCAAATTCACTTCTTACATACGGCCATTTTGCACTGGAACAATCAAAGTGCGTAAATGACAGAGAAGCACAGACTTGAATGGATTGATTTCCACTATACCAAGTCTACACAAAATGACTAAAAATAATTATTCCAACATCGCATCAGTGAGACCACCACAACTACTTATTTTTGTGATGCTCTTTGGCCCTGTAAAGAGTAACAAAACCATCTTAGTACAACTTCAGAAAGGGCATGAACAAAATTTTCATGGTTTGTCACTTTACCTCTTTTTCTTTTGGGTCACGGTCTGCTCCGAGCCCCTTTTCAATCTCTTACCACTCCCTTTTGTTTTTGCTACATCTGGTGGGTGAATGTTGATCACAGTTGGGAATGATGTTCCAATGAAGGATTCAAATTCTTGAACTTTACTTTGCTCACTAACTGTTCCCTCCTGCCCCAATTGTGTGTAGGCATCACCAATAGCCTTGTGAAGATATCTCATCTCTCCTCACTATGTTTTGCGACATGAAGTGCCAAGCTGAAATTTGAACATGTTTCCGCGTACAACTTCTTTATGACAGGTGGAAGACATGTAGATGACCCTTGTAGCTCATGGTCGTTGGCATCATAGGCAAGGTGTCGCGCAGCCATTTTAGTCCACCTATGTAGCACATATTGACTAGGAATTTCATTACAGCCCTCATTCTTTAGGACAACAATGATGTGACGGCAAATGATACCCAAGGATTCAAACATCCTACAAGAACAGTGTGTTTCCTTAGTGCTAGTGTTGAAACTAACTTGTCTAACCTTGCCACTGTTGCTGCTAATGCTGATGGTGCGGAGCTCACCAATCTGCGTGATTGTTTTGATATGACAATAATCCCTCGCTGCTAGCACCTGACTCTGAAATTCAGCAAAATCCTCATGAGTATACACTTCTCTACCATGACTCTCGATACTCCAACAAGTCTTGAGTATAGGCAGTGTATGAAGGCTGGCATTATCTTCTTGTAATTCTTTTTGCCGTTATTCCTCCAAAGCTGTTTCAAATCTGACCCAAAATTCAATCAAGGCAAGGTTCCGGTTAGTAAAGTGTCTGAAGAATGTATTCTCACTCTCAGATCTTGATGTGGTACGCAAGATTCCGCCAAGGTGGAAATCAGTAAAATATGCCGGAATCCATGATCGTCGTAACTCATACTTCTCCTGCAACCATGTATTATCATCTAGCCCGAAATCATTAATTATTGAACACCATTTTGACTCGAACTCGTTTGGTGTCTCTGATCCCCAAACACATGACATAAACTGTTCATGGAAATCTGGACTATTTTTTAGGGTCGCACCAACTTTTTCCGTAAGCTTCATGAGGATGTGCCACATGCAAAGTCTATGTATAGTGTTCGGGAAAACATGTTCTATCCCTATTCTCATGCTTTGATCTTCATCGGTAATGATTAGCTTAGGTGCAACCCCACACATTGCTTTTAAGAAAGTCTTGAACAACCATATATAAGATTCTTGCTTCTCATTCCATAAAAAAGCAGCACCAAATGTAACACAAGATTTGTGGTTGTTAACTCCAGTGAAAGGGGCAAACACCAAGTCATACCTATTAAAGCGGTATGTGGAGTCGAAAGACACCACTTCACCAAACAATGAGTAGTTTTTCTGCATATACTATCGGCCCAGAAAATATTTGTAAGTTTATCATTCTCATCGAGTTGGTAATCAAAGTAGAAGGCTGGATTGGCAGCTTGCTTATTCTTCATGATATCTACTATTATCTGTCCATCTGCTCCCTTAATTGCTCTTTTAAAATCACGGTGGCAGTTTTGTAAATCACGCTTTGTGCAACCTACATTTGCTTGGCCCCCTTCTCTACACTAAGCAAGCGATATGCTGCAGATGTGCCAACCAATGCCTTATGACATGTAAGTAATTTTGTCCTCAACTCACTACTTACTTCTCTCTTTGACTTAATGAGATGTCTCTTACTTGGCGAAATAAGTTGGTGCGTGTGCGATTGGACAAATCGGGCAACCTCATATTTGCCGTCATCTTGCCTCTTGAATCCGATCATAGCCTCACAACCACACCTGCTTAACTTGAAGTTCCGTTTAGGCTTTATCCTTTCCTCATCTGTGGCCACCTTTCGCCAACCTTCCCTTGCACAAACAAACCTCTTCCACACTGGTACACCCTGATCATCTTTGTGTGTTGTCCATGTGCGGACCGAGAACCCAACCTCATGAGCATACATTTTGTATAGTGCCATGCCCTCTTCCCAGGTGTCAAACTTCATGCCAATTACGGGCTTTAAGTTATCATCACACTCAGGCTCATATGTTGACCCCTTAAAATGCAATATAACAGCGGTTTAGTTCATGAACTAAAGCTCGTGCAATCGACGTGAAAAAAACACTTACACAAAACGGAAGACTGGTAGTTCTTTTTGGCGTGTTGTAGGTATTTTCATCATTTCCCACCAACCGGATCATGCCCTACCAATTTGAGGTAAAAAATCAATCAAGTCACAAAATAGTGTGCCATACATAACCAATGCAACACGTTAATTACCACGGCAGAGCTGCTGGCATCATCTTCAACTCCCATTGCCGTAGTTGACCCAATACTTAGAGCAGTACTTGCCATTGACTCCATGGTTACCTGTTTTCATGCAAAAAAATGACAAAACATCACATACATGTCCAAAAGTACAGAACTGGAGTAACCTACAAGAAAGCAGCACTTATCAATATTTTAAGTCAGAGAAAAGCAACAATGTGATTGCGGAAAGACAAATTGGGGAGCACTTTTAAGTAGTAATGCCAGAGAAGGTTCAATCAAACATTGTTAAGGCCTTTCCATTTAACATGAAAAAATTTAAATGGATACCAAGAACATCTTTAGTCGCTTCAGAACAGATCCCCTCGTTGATTTCGTGAAATACATGTCTAGAACATCACATGAGCAACTAGTAATTAATACAATCTTGCCATGTATGAAGGCTCCCAGGTAATAGTTTGATCACATATCAAGTCTCTTCATCCACAAATCTTTTTATAAAATTAGCAAGCGTACATGAAAATTATACACAAACCAGAACGGGTCCCTTCATCTATTTTTCCACTGTCGGGTTTAATTAGTGGCATTTTTTCCCCATTATAACTACACGTCAGACATCAATTTAGTGCTCATAATATTCAGTTTCCCAAATGCCACTAGATTCAAACAAATCGGTGAAGCTTGAGGATTGAAAAAATAGACAGCATGTGCATAACAGAAGAACAACATTTGGTGCTCATACCGTGGATCCTTTAGCAATAAAAAGACGATGGCTGGCTCCTGATCAACCGCGGCGTTGATATCCCCGAAGCTGCAGCGCCGTGTCGCTAGGTAGCCGCAATCGCGGCGAGCCGCCGACGGACCGTGTGATTTGGGGCGCTCGCGCTTGATGTCAGAGAGAGAGGGGGGAGGGAGAGAGGGAGGCAACTCGCACAAATTTGTCTCAAGGGAGGGAGATTGGTTCTTGAGCTCGCTGGGCCATAACCCTAGCTCGCGGCGGCGGCGGCTGTGCTGGTACAGGAGATGGAAGGGGAGGGAGACGACCTTGAGTGCGGGCGGAGGTCAATTTGCTTGATTTACCTATGCTGTAAGGACTGTTTTGAAAATGTACCAGCAGGCCCATCTTCTAACCGATCCTGTCCCTGTCTTTTGCATCCAATGGCCCATATGTCGCTGGTGCACTCGGCGCACCAGTTCGCTCGTTTCACCAGATACATTCTCTTGTTGAACCATCCTCACCGCCATTGGCTCTTTATCTTCTGGTGAAAACAAAATATGAGCTATTACTATATTGTATGTATATGTGCCATGGCAGAGAAACATACTCCCTCTGTCTCATATTATAAGATGTTATTACAAGGAAAATACAGAGGAGCTCTTGGTGCTCCACTCCCCTATATGAATATTAATTTCAAAAAAATATCACTAAATTTCAAAAAACTTGGAAATTGGGGATATCAAACATGGGTGTCTGATCTACTTCTGTGTGAAGTTTCGTGAAAAAATACCAGAAAATGTATCCATGGTGAAGAAAATATAGTCTGACCTACGATACATCCAAACAGTTCTTTTTTCTACACATGATTTTTTTGTCTTTTTACTGAGAATGCGCTTCCTGGTATTTTTTACGAAACTTCACACATGAGTAATTGGGCATCCATGTTTGATATCCCCAAATTCCCTTTTTAAAAAAATTCCCCGATTTGTTTTTCGGATTTAATACTCATATAGGGGTGGTGCACCCGAGAATCATCTCCCGTTATTACAACCAATATGTGAATATACCGGTTGTAATAACATCTTATATTATGAGAGTAATAAATTCTGCAATGCACGTATAGGTGATATAGGAATAATTTTGTTCTCAAAAAAACTAAGTACATTTCTTTTTGTAATTGTCGTGTGTGCTTTGAGAAGAAATTTTACAAACATTTCAAAATTTTATTGCATGGTAGTTTTTTGGTTGCTCTCATGGTAACTTTTTATGATGGCAAGTTCACATGTGTTCCCATATCAAATTTGCCATGATTTTTTATTAGGAAAACAACAAAATTTTGCTATATTGCCATGTGTCCAGTACAAATTATTCTACAATTTCTATTATCACAATAGCATTTTTTTCTTAATTTACAATGTGACCATGCTTCAATTTTTTTAAGTTGCCACATGACCTATTTTTGTACAAATATATATACTTGCCATGTTCAATGAGATATTCTTTTCTAGCTTTAATTTCTAAGCCATGACAAATTTGCATTGCAGAAGCAAGGCTAGTTTTACATCCATGGCAAATTACTTTCCCGGCCCATCGATAGTTTTACATCCATTGCAAATTTCGCTCCATGGTAAAAAAAATTAGAGACATGTCAGTTTGTTTGCTGCTCACACAACAATTTTTTAAAAGCAATGGCAAATTTAAACAATACGACAAACTCTCTTGTTTTTTCTAACTATGCATGCATGTACATATGAAACCATGGATATGTGGCAATTTATTACTTAGAAGCATGGCAACTTTTGTTTGTTACATTTGTGTCCGTTTTTAATCCTATAGGCATGTTAACTGCCTATATATGTGAATTGTCCTGAATTTTTTTTTGAATCCATGGCTATGTTGTGGTAGTTTTTTTAAAGGATGGCGGCCTTTGTATGTTTTTAGCTAAATAACTCGGGTGTAAAATATTATTCCCTTCGGTCCATATTAGTTGTCGCTCAAAATGATGTATCTAGCACTAAAATATGTTTAAATACATCTATTTGAGCGACAAGTAATATGAATTGGGAGGAAGTAGTTTTTTTAAAAGCCCGGTATCTTATGGTGCTCAAATTAAACTTTTTGGACATTTTTAAACACTTCTTTGGGGCCATTTCGTTTTACTTGGCACATCCTATTATTTACTCTCTCTGTCCCTGTCTAGATACATTTGTATCTAGATAAATCTAAGACAAGTAATTTGAGACTAAGGCAATATTAGCCGGTAGATTTTGTCGTGAGATTATCCCATCTTGCTCCCATCTCCCCCGACCTAACCCTCCCGCACCGCCACCCACGAGGTGGCCGGGGAGGGCTCACCGATCTCCTTTGCTAGGCCCCCTTCTCCTCCCTACTCCTCCCTCGCCGCTGCCAGAAGGTGCACCCGGGGCGAAGCCCAGCCGTTACCAGCAGCAGTGGGGCCTCGGGGTTCTCTCGCCTGCTAGGGGTCGGCACGGCCGACGCTTCGGGCCAGGGCGTGGCGCGGGCTGGGCGCTATGGTGGAGGTGCAAGAGGATGAACGTCGCTGCTCCTCTGCAGCTGGTGGCATGCACCTAGACGCCAGGGACGGCGACGGACGGCACGACTAGATCTGGCCGCAGGCGGCGAGGGCCAAGGGCGGCGTGAGCTGCGGGCGTCCCCCTGGTGTGGCTGTTGGTGATGGTGGCGCAGTAGCGGCTGTTGGAGTCCGGTTATCCAGTGGATGGTCGGTGGGTGTGCTTGGCTGGAAAAGAGGTGGTTGGCCTTGCTGTTCCTCAAGCTCCAAAACATCAATCTGGACACCGATGGGTTCCAGTCTTCCCCTCGGAGATCTCAGCTTTTGGCGCTTGGCGCCACTGGATATCTAGATTGGAATTGATCCGGTCAGGCGTGCCCTCATCTTCGGCCAGAGAGGCTACATGAGGGCGTGGCGCATAGCTTTGCTGCCTTGTCAGTGCCATGGGACATGTCTAAGTATAGATTTCCATGGTGTTGGTAGTGGTGAATAAAGTCATGGTGGCTGCGATCGGAATCTAGTAATGTCGGAGGGCAGTTTTGGTTGCGATGAAGAATGGCAACACATGTTTTTCATGTGTGTCGGGTGTTGAGGGCTTGTAGCGGCAGCCTTGGCAGTAGGGGCGACAACACACGTGGACAACATTTTCTAGTGGTGCTTCTCGAGTGCCAGCCGTGATTTCCAGAGTGAAAACTCATGGTGGCCTTCATTGGTTGTGCCTGCTAATGGCCTTGCTGAAGGCATTGCTTTTGGGATCTTAGACTTTCTCCAGGGTGAAAACTCATATCCTTGATCGGAAGATGGCAACGCTTGTACATTATTTCTTTTTTTGGAGGTGTCACTTTTGGAGAACCTCTTTTGCGGTCCGGGTATTGTCTTTGGTGGTGGTTAGAGTGCTGCTATTGTGAGTGTTTCGTCACTGCGACTGGTCTTTGTTTTTATACTTCTCTCTTTTTTATTTCGTTCTTAGTTGTGTGCATCCTTAATGCCTTTCGATATCTTATCAGTGTAGAGGTTGGGTGTAATTGGTATCTTCACGATATTAATATACTCCTTTTATAAAAAAAATGTCATGCAGGGACTATCGTTGTTCTAAGACTGACAGTAGAATGGGGGATAGGTATGAGGAGGCAAGATCCTAGCTATGGAGTAGTTGTACACACGAGTTTTACGAGTTCAGGCCCTTCTCGGAAGAAGTAACAACCCTACGTCTCGGTGCCCGGAGGCGGTCGACTAAATTATATGTGTGTGTGTGTTTACAAAAGATGCGAACCCTTGTGCCTGTGGAGGGGGTGGCTTATATAGAGTGCGCCAGGACCCCAGCCGGCCCACGTTACAAAGGGTTTAAGGTACATTAAAGGGGAGACGTTACTGATAATGCTAGTAAATAAAGAGACATAATAACCATTAAAGCTATGAGGCGATGTCCGACCGTTGTGGTCTGGAGTGACCTTAGATCTTCTGGTGGTCGAGTGACAGTCCCTGCGGTCGAGTGACTTCAAGTCTTCCGAGTGGAAGTCCTCATGGTCGAGTGGATGATGACTCCTCTTCGAATGCTTCTGGTTTTAAGGTAACGTCCTAGGGGAGAGTGTCTAGATCAGGCCTACGACCCTATCCTAGGTATACAACCCATTAACAGTCGCCACAAGAGCACCTCCTCGCGCGTGCCACGTGGAACGAACAGATTGGGCAGGGAAATAAAAAGGATAAAGGAACAGCAAAATAGTGTAGAAGAGGTCGAACGAAACCCTCCGTCCACCTCGAGCGCCTCCTCCTCCCTCTCCATCGCCGCCACCCCTCCTCCCTCTGTCTCCGCCGCCGCCTCGCCCCTCCCCTGCGCTCGTGCCCTCTCCTTCTCCCACCCCGGGCTCCATCTTCTCCGGCCCCTTCCTGCGCTCCATCCCTTCCTCCTCGTTGTAGCAGGCATCGCCGCTGCTGCGGAGGGCTCCTCAACGCCGCCGCATCCGAGACAGCCCTAGATGTGGCAGGCGGCTCCATCACCGGTCGCGTGCGGCGGAGGCCAGCCCAGATCCGCCTCCTCCAGCCCATCCTCTTTGTCACGCACAACGGGAAAGGTTGGGTTTGAGCTCCGCCACCCCATCCCATGCCGTTGTTCGTCGGTAGCAGACCGAGCTCCGCCTCCACACCCACCGTCCTTCCTTGTCGGCCCTTTTGTGTGTCGGGAACGGACCTCGGCGGCGTTTGCCTGGACAGGACCTCAACGGCGACCTGCAGGTCCCCATTGAGATGCCTGGATACTTATCTAAATATAAGGTGCCTGACATTATTGATTCCTTTGGATAATTCATAAGCTGATTATTAGCAGGTGTACGTGCTGATGATAAAAGGAGCACTACTCGACCAAATGGTTTGATTTTTTGGGTCTAATGAAACACGGTTAGTTCACTTTCTTAAACTTGTTTAAAAATGGTTAGTACCTCGAGTTCCAGGAGTTCAAATTATCACACATATTAGAAGAGAAGTCGTCACCTTTCAGCTATTTTCTTGAATCTAAATGTGTTTCTATACTAATCCCTAGGAAACAATTCATACCATATTAGTAATTTCAGAATCGCTGAGTCTTCTTCATTCTCTGATCTAGAAAGTTTATGTTGTAAATTTTGCATTAGGACTATACAGCTAATGATTTGTGGATGGTAAGGTGCCATTATAACAGTGATTTCACTTTTATTTGTACCGCTTCGACTTCTGTAAATTCGTAGACTACTAATTGTTATAATGAAAGAAAATGATTTAGTTCAAATATGAGAGCTATTTAGTGATGTGGTCTTTGGATTTTTCCATTCAGATGTTAGAGCTCCTGTGGTACTCAGATATCGATGCATCATGGGGCTGGAGAAGGTCCTTTTATGTGTGATGTCATTTTAATACCGGTTTCAAATTTGCTTTATCTTGTTTTCCCTCATTCATTAAATTATAGGATTGTATTTATTTGTATGACTAAATGCAGATATGAAATTGTTCTTGACAGATGATTGTAACTAAGGTCATGTTCTAGGTATAAAAAATGATCTGCTGGATCATGCTCTTGCAATAACTGATTTCGCTATCAAGTCTACAATCCAATGTTGATCTAGAAGGTAGACTCTTTAAACTTCATTGATGCTTTCTTGGCCGTTTTGATCTAATATCTCTCTGATGTGGTTAGTATAAACATATGGTGGTATAATTAGTTTTTGCTTTTTTTGTGGGATGATAATGTTGCAGATAGATGATGTCGGGTGGTAGGTGCGACATATGCCAACGGGTGGCTTATCATTGTGGGAGCCAGTAAGACATCGCCGGTGCCTGGAAACAGGATAAGGCGAAGACATGCACGCCGGCGGATCTTAACCAGCTTCGGGGCTCTCCGTGGAGATAACACCCCTACTGCTGCTCTGCGGGGTCTCCGCATGATCACTAGATGAACAAGTAGCTACACAATGCTCCTTGAGATGTTTGGTGGGAGGAGGAAGAAGGGCACGGCTAGCCTGCTTCTTCTCCTTGTGGGGTGTCTAGGACTAGCAGGGGGTCGAACCCTTTGCATGGGTGCCCCGGAGGGTTTATATAGGCCCACCCCCCGGGGGTACAATGGTAATCCGACTAGGCGCGGGACCCAGCCGTCTGTGACTGCGCTCGCCGGCTCCTGCGCCGGCTGCTGGGGCCCGCCGACTGGTGGGTCCCGCCGGCTGCCGGCCCCTTGGTCGACAGGCAGGCCCCACTGTCCAGGGCCTGGTCGGCGGCGGGTTACTGTGGCTCCATCTTGGTGACGTGGGCTTCGTCGTGGTAGGCGCGGCTACAGTGCCGCCGCCCGTCGGGCGATCGCTGTAGCCTCACCGCGTCTTGTCTCCTTAATGGGGCGTCTCCTTCAAGGGAGGCGGCAAGCCGGCTACGGGGAGCCGGCTCTGTCTTGGGCTGACTGGTTGGAGGCATGACCGCCTTCGGGCGTCTCTCTGCCCGAAGGGGCCCACCGTCTGTGGGCCGCGCTGGCGGCCCGTCGTGGGTGACGTCAGGGTCAACATGGCAATAGTGCCGCGCCGGACGGGTCATGGCTACTCCGTACGGCGCACTGTGCCATGCGTGCTCCGGGATACGGGGGTGGCAGGCTTCACTGTAGCCACGCCCCGTCGCACCGCCGTTAGGTGGGTGCAAACTTTGAGGGTACGGTCTCGACCGCTTTATGGGAGCCGGCTTCTTGGAGTCGGCCTTCTCGCGGCCGGCTTCTCGAAGTCGGCCCTCCCATGGCTTTCTTCATGAGGGCTAAAGTCGGACCGCCTTCTGAAAGCCGGCCTGGGTGGCAGCCAGCAAGGGGAAGGCGGCTCCATGTCTTGGATTCTTGAGAGCTGGACGGGTTCGTAATTTTTTCAGAAGGGCCAGGGGAAGCCGGCCAGGCTACCCATGGCTATTTACTCCGACAGTAGTCCCCGAAGCTGATCGAGCTCCGAGGCGGACAAAGGGACGAGAAGCTTGGTCAGCTTCCCATCCTGAAGAGCCGACTTTGTGGGGTGTATGCCGACTTCAGAGAGCTCCGCGTCTTGCAGGCGGGAAAGGGGTCGACCTGCGTGCTGACCGCGGGCCATCCCGCGGCCACGTGGCAGTGAGATCCTGCCAGCGCACGCGCGCGATGGGACGCCGCCGCAGGCCCGGGCCCGCCACTCGCAGGCCTTGGTCCGAGCGCGGATCTTCTGTGGCCCACATGAGCCGCTCGCCTTCCCGCGACGGTTTTATTTCGTCGTTAAGGCACAATAAGCGCGGGATGTGGGGGAGTGGGCACGATCGATCCCCACGTTTCCCCACGCCGCGCCTCCTCGGCTCCGCCACGTGAGCCTATAAGTAGGGGGAGGAGGGGGAGCGACAGAGGTTCGCACGCTCTCTCTCTCGCTCCGCCCCTTCTCGTCCTCGTTTCTTCCTCTCGTTGCCGCCGCAGCCTCCCGTCTCAGCGCCGCCGTGCCTCCACATCGTCTCGCTCCCATGGCACTGTCAAGCTCGTGGGACGGCTCCAACGTCCATGAGGACCACGTTGAATTCCTCTGCCAGACTCGGCGCCTGCCCGATGCCAACCTCGTGCGGGTCCGCCTGGCGCCAGAGACGGAGGTCTCGCCGGCGCTGGAGGAGGGCGAGCGGGTCGTCTTCCGCTCGCACTTCCTGCGCGGCTTCGGCCTTCCGGCAAGCGGATTTCTGCGCTCCTTCCTCGAGTTCTACAACCTTCAGCCGCATCACCTCACGCCTAATGCGGTAATGCTACTGTCGGCCTTTGTCTCCCTCTGCGAAGGTTTCTTGGGGCTGCTCCCCACGCTGTAGCTCTGGGGGGAGTTCTTCCAGAGCAAACTCGGCACCGTCGTCGCAGGCGTGCCCGCCCCCTGCGGGGCCTTCATCGCCATGAGGAGGGCGGGCGAGAACAACCCGTTCCCGCCCATCCCCCTGATCCAGTCGGTGAAGATCTGGCAGAAGTCATACTTCTACGTGAAGAACGTCGCCGAGCAAGGGGACCACGTCAACCTGCCGGCTTACGTAGCCGGCCCGCCGGCTGGGAGGCAGCCCTCATGGAGTTTCCGGTCCCGGTCACTGTCTCAGGCCGGGAACGCCGCCGTCTCCCGGCTTCGGGTGATGATCCAGTCGGAAGGCCTAAGTGGGGCCGACTTGGTGGCCGCCTTCGTGGAGCGCCGGGTATCTCCTCTCCAAAGACGGCCCCACATGATGTGCCAGATGAGCGGCCGCTTCGACCCAAGCCAGCTGAGCACCAGGGAGATGCCTCACGCGGAGGTATCGTATATGGTAAACTATATCTCCAACTGCAAGCTCGCCGAGGACTGGTGATACGGCAAGGCGCCGTATTCTCGCTCCAACCCTCCGCCCATGGTAAGCTTTCTTTTCTTTCTTCTTTTCGTTGGTAGCCGGCTTTATGATGGCCGGCTTATGATCAGTCGGTTCTTCTTAGCAGAACCCCCTTCTCCCGCCGACGACCGGAGCAGCGGGGATAGAACACCAGTATGCCCCCAACCGCACGGCAGACGACGTCGACGACCCGGACTTGGGGGCGGCCGCCATGGAAGACGCCGTCGTGGGGGACGACGCCGAGCCCGGGGGCTCAAGGCTCACCGCGAGCTTCGAGGACTGGCCGGACGATGCTGAAGCCGAAGTCGCCCCGCGTCGCCAGCCGGCGGCCGACCATCAGGGCGTGGGCTCGTCCATCGCGCCGACTGCCGGTGGTGGTGCACAGAAGCGCCGGGCCGCTTCAGGCCTCTTCGGCAGTCGGCCGAAGAAGTCCAAAGCCTCCACCGCAGCGACCAAGCGAGACGAGGCGGCCGCGAAAGCGGCCCGCTTCCGCAAGGCGGTGAAGCAGCCTCAGGCGGTCTCAGCGTAAGTCGTCAATTGCCTTGTCGCATGCTCTTCATCATTCTCTTCTTGTTCGAGCATTCTTCTTAATTTCTTTCGTTTGCTGGACAGGGCGCCGCTTTCCCTTGAGCGTGGTCCAGGCGGCTCCGTAGTTGGGCCGACTGGAGGTTCTTCAAGCTCCCGCCGCGTGGACCCCCGCGCCGACCTCAGGGAGGCCACAGAGCGGAACGCCCGTGAAGCGCGGGAGGAGCGCGAGGCGGCGGAGAAAGCGGCCGCCCAGGCGGCGAGGGAGCAGGCCGACGCGGCAGCCAAGGCCCAGACGGAGGCAGCGACCGCGGAGCCGGAGGCGGAGGGTTCGCGCAACCAGCCTCCGCTGCTCGCCATTCCCCTCCGAGCCGTGGCCCCCAACACCCCTTTGCCCTTGGCGGAGGAGATCGTCCAAGACCCGCCGCTGATGGAGAGGGGGAGGACCCCGTGGCCTTTGCGCGGAGAGCGCCGCCAGCAGCGCCAACTGGAGCGGGCCAAGGCGGCCAATCGTCAGCGGCGCCGGGGGGGCCGACCGAGGGTGAGCCGGAGGACAGAGCCGGCCTTGAGATGCAGCCGGTGACGGGCCGGCGCGCAGGGGGAGGCGCCGCTCCGCCGGAGTTGCGCCGAGTCGCGGGCGCAGGCCAGTCGGCGGAAGATCTGGAGGCGGCCAGCACTGCCACGTCCGAGTGGACTCCCAGCGGGGGGACTGGCGAGCTGAATGTGGCGGCTCAAGGGGTCCGGAGCCGGCTGCAAGCTCAGGCCGCCCTGCTGCAACAGTTCACCCAGGAGTTCCTGTCGACGCGAGCCGCCATCCGGGTGAGTCCTTCGTTCTTGGCCGCTTTTGATTTCTTGATTTCTTCCGTGGGGGCGCGTCAGCGCACCCACTGGGTGTAGTCCCCGAGATTTGGGCCGACTGCTGCGCAGTCGGGTCGGATCTTTCTCGACGGCTACCTTACTTTGCTTCTTGTCTGAACTTTCAGGAATATCACAACTCCCGTGCTGCCGCCTTCAACTCCCAGGCTCGGGAGTTGAGCCGGAGGACCGACGACCTGGCCGACAGCCGAAGTAAGTACTCGATCTTGTCTGTCTCCTATGGGGGCGCGTCAGCGCACCCACTGGGTGTAGTCCCCGAGATTCGGGCCGACTGCTGAGCAGTCGGGTCGGATCTTTCTTGACGACTCTTTCCTTATTGGTTTTTCTTTTTCTCTGTCTTCAGGGGCCAACGCCGACTTGAGGAAGGAGCTCGGCGAAGCGAAGGCCGCCCTTCATACCAAGGACGCCGAGTACGCTGCCTTGGTCCAGGAACGTGATCGCCTGGCCAAGAAGCTGGCCGACCAAGAGAAGAGCCACAAGGCGGCCCTGCAGGAGGCACAGGATAGCGAGGCCGCCCTGAAGGCAGAGTATGAGACCGAGGCGGCGAGCTGGGCTGAGACCCGGCGAGCACTGGATGAAGGCTTCGGCCGGATCAAGGACTTGATCGATGGTAAGCCGCCTTCCTCGCCCCTCTCCTGCCCCTTGCCGCCTGGGTTTTGGCTTAACTTGTGCTGCTGCTTATTATTTGGTGCAGACTACTTCCCCGGCTACTCCGCCTTCGCCGCCCAAAGCATTGAGGCCCATCGCGAGGCGCGCCGTCAGGCGGGGGCCAACATCGCGCCGGATGCGAACCGGACGCTTGAGGAGCAGCTCTTGGCTGTCCAGGCGCGGTTGCAGCCGGCTCATCGGATGCTTCGCCGGCTCCAACGTGCCGGGGCGCAAGTGTTGGCCGCCCTCTGGCCCGGCGAGACGATCCCCCGCACCCCAAGCCGGACTGCCGACTGGCTGGAGGTCGCAGTCGGTCGCTTTGAGGCTTGGAAGGCGTCGGTGGCCCGCCTCGGAGCCTGGCGGGCGTTGGAGTTCGTTCGGGCTTGGTACCCAGGGCTGAGCCTGGACCAGCTGCGCACTTGGTGGATGGAGGCCGACGCGGAGCTGGAGGAGGTGAGGCCGGCCATCGCCCAGCGGGCTTCGACGATCGCCGAGTGCACTGACATCAGCGTTTTCGCACCCGAAATCAATGATGACGGTGTTGCTCAGCCGGAGGAGTGGTTCGGGCTGAACCCGGCGGTGGGCGAGGACTCGGCGGAGGAGATTGCCTCCAGCGACGAGGGCGAGGATGATGAAGAGGAGGAGGACGAAGACATCGAGCCGGCTGGTGGAACAACTGGCCGACCTCAGGCCGACCGTGCCTCCAGCAACGAGGCGCGTGGAAGCGCGCCCTCTGCGGGAGGCGGTGACCAAGCCGAAGTTCGCCAGCCGGCCGCTCCTTCAGCCGGCACGACCGTCTCCGCCAACCAGCCCGGCTCGTCGGTCGCTCCGCCAGCTTGACCTGCCGTCTTTATCTTTCCTGCTTGTTGTCTTTTGAACAATCTTCATTAAGTTTTCGCAGTTCCACCCACTGGGGGTGTATCCAAACTATGTTGAATGCTGGCCTCTCGGAGGTCTTTTATGTAAATATTGTTATGTGCATGTTCGGTTTCCATTCGCGTATGCTTTTTATCCTTAGGCCTTTTCCTTTGCCGCCTTCCCTCTTTGGGGAAGAGGCAAGTACTTGAGCTTTCTTGGATTGAAGTGAAGTGAATGGAAACCGGCCGGCCGGCTACTCTGGTAGCCAGTCGGTGGTGGGAGAAAAACCGGCTTTTGTTATATTAGTCCGTTAGTCCCTAGCTGTTTTTCGTGTGGGCGCCCGTTTCTGCCTTTAACTCTTGCCAGCCGGACAGCCGGTTCTTCGAACTGCGACTTTTGGCAAGAGAAGGCTTGGGAGCCGGCACACTACTTGTCTGACTGCGGGTAGGACTTCTAATATAACTCCAGTCGGCCAGTCCCCGAGCCGGCTAGTCGAACCCGGTGCCGGACGGAACAAGTAAATGAAATGACAAGGTCATAAGCATGATACTTTTCATTCAAAAATAAGGGATGGCAGTCCCCGAGCCCTCCTCGGGGGGCCTATTGTCTCGTACTTAATACAAAAGTTAGTGTGATACATACTGCATTTCAACTGTAAAATCTTCGAAGGAGGTTGGCGTTCCATGGTCGTTCTGACTCCTTGCCGGAGTCGTCTCTCTTGCGTGCCTTCGGCTTCTATGCATCGATCAGGTAGTAGGAGTCGTTGCCTAGAGCTCTGCTGATGACGAAGGGGCCTTCCCAAGGGGCCGAGAGTTTGTGCTGGCCGGCTGTTCGCTGGATCAGCCGAAGCACAAGATCGCTCTCTTGGAAAGATCTTGGCCTGACCTTCCGGCTGTGGTAGCGGCGCAAACCCTGCTGGTAGATGGCCGAACGGCTAAGGGCTAACAGCCGGCTTTCTTTCAGCAGGTCGACGCCGTCTTCTCGTGCTTCCTTGGCCTCCGCTTCCGTGTACATGGTTACTCGAGGCGAGTCGAACTCGATGTCAGTTGGGATGACCGCCTCGGCACCATACACAAGGAAGAAAGGGGTGAAGCCGGTTGACTTGTTTGGTGTAGTGCGCAGACTCCAGAGGACAGCCGGCAGCTCATCGAGCCAACAGCCGGCTGAGCGCTCCAGAGGTACGATCAGTCGGGGCTTGATGCTGGAGAGGATGAGGCCGTTGGCTCGCTCGACCTGGCCGTTTGACTGCGGGTGGGCGACGGATGCTAAGTCCAGCCGGATACCTTGGGCTGCGCAGAAACGTGCCAAGGCTCCTTTGGCAAAATTCGTGCCATTGTCGGTGATGATGCTGTGTGGCACGCCGTACCGAGTTGTTATGTTTGTGCGGCTCGATGTTGGACTTGTCTTGCTTCTGTTTCGCCAGCCGGCAGATCTTGGTTTACTAGGAAGTTGAGGATAGACTGAGCCCATGACGGAGCCACGACTTCTTCTACTGCCAATGTGGCTACTGCCACCAGGGTGGGCGGGCTGGGTGGTGAGATGCTGGAGTCGGCCGCCGGCTGTTGTGCTGGTGCAGTCCCCGGGCTGGCTACCGCAGTCCCCGAACCGGGTGTGGCAGTCCCCGAGCCGGTTGCCGAAGTCCCCGGGCCGGCTGCGGGAGTCTCGGGGTCGCCTGCTAGGTTCTTCGAGCCGGACCCGGCCGCATCGGGGTCAGGCGGCACGAAGATGGAGTCGGACTCTGGAGACGGCTTGATAGATGGCTTGAGGAGGCGTTGTAGAGCGACGCCGGTTGGTATTGCTTGCCGAGTAGAGCCTATTCGAGCCAGGGCATCGGCTGGCTCGTTGTCGGCTCGCGGTACGTGGACGAACTCGTATCCTTCAAATTATCCGCTGAGTTGTTGGACCAGGAAGCGGTAGCTCGCCATATTTGCGTCCTTGGCGTCCCAGTCGCCGGATGATTGCTGGACCACCAGGTCCGAGTCGCCATAACATAGGATCCGGCGAATGCCAAGTTCTTTGGCAAGCCGGAGCCCGTGTATGAGCGCCTCGTACTCGGCCATGTTGTTGGAGGCGGCAAAGTGAATCTGCAGCGTATATCTGAGCTTGTCGCCTTTAGGAGAGGTAAGGACGATGCCGGCTCCCAAGCCGGTGCGCATCTTGGACCCGTCAAAGTGCATGCGCCAATGGGTGGAGTCGGGAGCCGGCGGCAGGTACTGGGTCTCGGCCCAGTCGACGAGGAAGTCGGCCAGTGCTTGAGACTTGATGGCGATGCGGGGCTGCTAGAAGATTGTGTAAGGGGCCAGCTCGATGGCCCATTTCGCCACCCGGCCGGATGCGTCCCGGCTGCCTATGATCTCGGCCAGCGGGGCGGTGCATACGACCGTGACGGGATGCTCTTGAAAGTAGGGCTTCGGCTTCTTGGCGGTGAAGTACACGCCGTAACACATCTTCTGGTAGTGCGGGTAGTTCTGCTTTGAGGCGGATAGCACCTCGCTCAAATAATACACCGGCCTTTGGACCGGCTGGGCTCGGCCTTCTTCTGGGCGTTGGACTACGATGACGGTGCTGACCACCCGGCTGGTTGCGGCGATGTAAAGGAGCATGGGCTCTTTCTCAGTCGGCGCCGCGAGGACAGGCGGCGTGGCCAGCATCTTCTTCAGCTCGTGAAAAGCTTGGTCGGCCTAGTCGTTCCACTCGAAGTGAGTGCTCTTCTTCATGAGGCGGTAGAGGGGAAGAGTTTTCTCTCTGAGCCGGCTGATGAAGCCAAGCACCCGGTGAACTTTTGAATGTCTCGAAGCTTGGTGGGGATCGCCATTCTCTCGATGGCCTTGATCTTCATCGGGTTGCATTCGATGCCGTGTTCGGAGACCAGGAAGCCTAGGAGCTGGCCGGCTGGCACTCCGAACACGCATTTCTCGGGGTTGAGCTTGATTTGGAACCAGCGTAAGTTCTCAAACGTTTCCTTGAGGTCTCCCAGCAAGGTGCCGCGCTTCTCCGTCTTCACCACGATGTCGTCCACGTAAACGTGAGCGTTTCTGCCAAGTTGCTTGAGGAGGCACTTCTGCATGCAACGCTGAAAAGTGGCACCGGCATTTCTCAAGCCGAATGTCATAGTCAGGTAGCAGAAGGCTCCAAATGGCGTGATGAAGGCGGTCTTCAGGCGGTCGTCCGGATCCAGCTTTATCTGGTGATATCCGGAGTAAGCATCCAAGAAACTCAACAGCTCGCATCCGGCTGTGGAGTCTATCACTTGGTCAATCCTTGGCAGGGCAAAGCGATCTTTGGGGCAGGCCTTGTTGAGGCTTGTGTAGTCTATGCACATGCGCCACTTGTTGTTCTTCTTCAGCACGAGGACCGGGTTGGCGAGCCACTCTGGAAAGAAAACTTCCATAATGAAGCCGGCTGCCAAAAGCCAGGCTATCTCCTCCCCTACAATCCTGCGTTTCTCCTCTGACAGTCGGCGAAGGGGTTGTTTGACTGGCTTTGCGTCTTCTCGAACGTGTAGTTTGTGCTCGGCGAATTTCCTCGGAACACCCGGCATGTCCTTGGGGGACCATGCGAAGATGTCCCGATTCTCACGGAGGAAATCGGTGAGCTCGCCTTCCTATTTGCTATTCAGGTTTGCCCCGATGACGGCAAACCTCTCTGAATGCTCGGGGTCAAGAGGTATCTTCTTCGTCTCCTTGGCCGGCTGGAAAGATCCTTGAGCATCATGCTCCTTGGGGTCGGGGGACACGGCCGACGGCTTGCCGGCTATGGCCACGACTCGGTCCAGCATCTTCTTTTCTTCGGCAATCACAAGGGACTCGGCCAGCCGGCTGCTGGCTGCTGCGCACTCAGAGGACTTCTTGTAATCGCCGGCTATGGTGATGACGCCTTTGGTGCTTGGTATCTTCATCTTGAGGTATGCATAGTGGGGAACTGCCATGAATTTGGCCAAGGCAGGTCGGCCAAGCAATGCATGGTAAGGGCTCTCCAGGTCCACCACTTCAAACCAGATCGCTTCCCGACGGAAATGCTCCTTGTCCCCAAAAAGTACATCAATCTTGATCTTGCCAATGGGGGCGCAGGACAGGCCGGGTATGATGCCATGAAACACTGTCCGAGTAGGCATGAGCTGCTTCGTCTTGACGTTTAGCTTCTCCAGGGTGTCACGGTACAGGATGTTGATGCTGCTCCCGCCGTCTATCAACACACGGGAGAAGCGGGCAGCGCATCTGTCCGTCGCGAGGGTGGCTTCCAGGACCAACGCATAAGAGCCGGGAGACGACATCACCTCTGGATGGTCGGCCCGGCTCCAGCTGATGGGATTTTCTGACCAATGCATGTGTCCGGCGGGGTTGGCAGCGACCACGCTGACTTCCTGGTGCTCTCGGCGTTTGCTGCGCCGGTCTTCGGGCTGGCTTGTAAAGACGATGTAGGTTGCTTGCTCGTCGGGGAACTCGTCGTGCACAGCTCCGACTGCGGGCCGAGCGGCCGGAGGCGGCGGGCCGGCAGGCGGAGGCGGCACGAGCCCCTCGCCTTTAGAGATTCGGGTGAGCCAATGGCACTTCCGGGTTGTGTGGTTGGACGGCTTCGCGCCGCTGTGGAACTTGCACGGGGCGTCGAGAGTTTGCTCGTAGGAGAAGGGCGGCTACCAAGCCGGCCTGCCGCCCTTGGGCTTCTTGGGCGCGGGTCGCCCTTCAGGCGGCACGTCTTCAACTGTGGCCACCTGCCGACTGGCGGGAGGCGGTGCGGGGCCCTTGCGCTTGTGGTTGTTCGAGTGTGGGCGTCGGCCGGAATCCCCAGCCGGCGTCTTGGGCGCCGGGTTAAGTACTTTCCCGGACGCGTCTACCCGAAGCTCGGTCTTTATCGAGGAGTCGGTGGTGGCGTACTTGTCGGCTATGTCCAGAAGCTCGTCGAGGGTAGTCGGCTCGTCGCAGAGGAGCTTGTGCTTGAGGAGGGTGCCTTCTCGGCATCCGGCTGTGAAGTATTCTATGACTTGCACCTCGTGCACCCCTTCGCAAGAGTTGCGGAGCTCGGCCCAACGCGTGAGGTAGTCGCGAGTGGACTCGGCGGGGCCTTGTACGCACAAGGAGAGCTGTCTGGGCTTGGGAGCCCGCTTGTAGGTGCTGGTGAAGTTGCGGATGAAGGCTTCTATGAAGTCCAGCCAGCTGTTGATGCTGCGCGGCTTGAGGCTGTTGAGCCAGGTCCACGCCGTGCCTTGCAGCATGAGGGGCACGTACTTCACGGCAACGCGTCGGTTGCCGTTGGCTATGCTAACCGCCGTGGAGTAGTCGATCAACCAATCTTCCGGCTTCACGGAGCCGTTGTACTTGGGCGTGTCTCTTGGGAGCGAGAACCCTTTGGGGAAGGGCTCGTCGCGGATGCGGGGGCCGAAACAAGGCGGGCCGACATCGTCTTCTTCTTCCAACGCCAGGGATCGCGCCAGGCGGTCGATCCGATGGCGGGCGTCGTTCTCGTCGACTCCTTCGCGGCGGCCTAGCCGGCCGCTGAGAGTCGGGTGCGCCACTGGCGGCGGGGCGGGATATCTCTCTCCACGGGGTGGAGGCGGAGGCGGGTTGCCCCGCCATTCCATGGCTCAGGGATGGCCGTCCGCGTCTCGCTCGATGGAGATTCGGGTCCGGCTGCAGCTGACAGCCGGCTCTTTCTCACGCCGCGCGCGGGTGTTGCTCGTAGTCGGTATCCGGGACGTCGCGCCGTGATCTCGGCGCGGGGGAGGGCTTTCCGCGCGGGCGTCGGCTTCATGTCGCTGCGTGGCTGCGTCAGTCAGTTCCTGGATGCGCCGGGTCATGTGGGGGAGGTCTTCGGCCTCCAAGCCGTCCAACTCGTCTACGGCCGCCTGGGCGGCACGCAAGTTCTCGAGCAGAGTGGCATAGACCGGGCGGTCAACTCCCAGCGTGTCGGCGATGACGGCGCTGCGTTGCTTGACAAGGCCGGCCCGGCTTGGCCCGCCCGGGGCCGGCGTGCCGAAGGCGGCGCGGTCAGCTTCGCGCTGGTAGGCCTCAGTGAGGCGTCTTACGGAAGCCAGCCTCCGGCCCTCTGCGAGGAGGGCGAGGCGGCGTGCCTCCAGTGCTTCGTCGTCGGCATTAGCCGGGAGGGGGGTGGACAAGTCGTGGGCCGCCGCGTGCGGGGCGTCGTGGTCGCTCTCGTCGGCCGGGCCGCCGTGGCCGACAACCATCACTTCAGTGGTGACAGCGCCGCAGCCACCGGCTCGGGGAAGCGGGTCGTTGTAGATCGCGACGTTGGTGGGGAAGGCGTCGTAGGAGGCCGTGTCGGAGTCGACAGGCATCGGGTCAGTGGAGCCAACCGACTCCAGATCCACAGCAGGCTCGCTGGAGACATGGAGCTGGCCGAGGAGGTTGGCGAGGTGGTCGGTGCCCGCATCGGAGGCGAGCTCGTCGGAGATGAGGGTTTCGTCGAGGAGATCGGCGGGGCTGCTCGCCGCACAGATGCTGGCGACGCCTTGCAGCGCGTCGTGGCAAGCGCCATCGGGCGTGCCGGGCTGGCTACGCTCGCGGGGGAGGAAGAAGGTTCCCGTCCAGAACAGGTCTCCGGACGACGGTGCACCTGGCCCCACGGTGGGCGCCAAATGTCGGGTGGTAGGTGCGACATATGCCAACGGGTGGCTTATCATTGTGGGAGCCAGTAAGACATCGCCGGTGCCTGGAAACGGGATAAGGCGAAGACATGCACGCCGGCGGATCTTACCCAGTTTCGGGGCTCTCCGTGGAGATAACACCCCTACTGCTGCTCTGCGGGGTCTCCGCATGATCACTAGATGAACAAGTAGCTACACAATGCTCCTTGAGCTGTTTGGTGGGAGGAGGAAGAAGGGCACAGCTAGCCTGCTTCTTCTCCTTGTGGGGTGTCTAGGACTAGCAGGGGGTCGAACCCTTTGCATGGGTGCCCCGGGGGGTTTATATAGGCCCACCCCGGGGGTACAATGGTAATTCGACTGGGCGCGGGGCCCAGCCGTCTGTGACTACGCTCGCCGGCTCCTGCGCCGGCTGCCGGCCCCTTGGTCGACAGGCAGGCCCCACTGTCCAGGGCCTGGTCGGCGGCGGGTTACTGTGGCTCCATCTTGGTGACGTGGGCTTCGTCGTGGTAGGCGCGACTACAGTGCCGCCGCCCGTCGGGCGATCGCTATAGCCTCACCGCGTCTTGTCTCCTTAATGGGGCGTCTCCTTCGAGGGAGGCGGCAAGCCGGCTGCGGGGAGCCGGCTCTGTCTTGGGCCGACTGGTTGGAGGCGTGGCCGCCTTCGGGCGTCTCTCTGCCCGAAGGGGCCCATCGTCTGTGGGCCGCGCTGGCGGCCCGTCGTGGGTGACGTCAGGGTCAACATGGCAACAGTGCCGCGCCGGACGGGTCATGGCTACTCCGTACGGCACACTGTGCCAGGCGTGCTCCGGGATACGGGGGTGGCAGGCTTCACTGTAGCCACGCCCCGTCGCACCGCCGTTAGGTGGGTGCAAACTTTGAGGGTACGGTCTCGACCGCTTTATGGGAGCCGGTTTCTTGGAGTCGGCCTTCTCGTGGCCGGCTTCTCGAAGTCGGCCCTCCCATGGCTTTCTTCATGAGGGCTAAAGTCGGACCGCCTTCCAAAAACCGGCCTGGGTGGCAGCCAGCAAGGGAAGGCGGCTCCATGTCTTGGATTCTTGAGAGCCGGACGGGTTCGTAATTTTTTCAGAAGGGCCAGGGAAAGCCGGCCAGGCTACCCATGACTATTTACTCCGACAGATGAAGACTGAATTAGTTCACAGTTGATCTTGGTTCTATACGATCTTCTATATTTGGGTCTCGTAGGTCTGTCTCCCAAGTGCAACGAGAAGAAATCTGTTAACACATTACTGCATTATATGTAACATATGTCCATTTTCACGGAATGAAGGGTGAGTGCTAATTACCTGTGCTGAACCATTATGGGGCCCCAAACTTTCTGACCATTCGAGTTATACTCCAGAGTCTTGATGTTGACTGAATTGAAAATTTGGAGCTGTCGAGACTCGAGCTTCGTTTTTCGTGGATTAGTGGTTATTGAATTTTTATGCCTTTAGCCCATGCTTGCAGGAACACAATTATTGAGTGGAACAATGGGTGTAAAAGAGTATGTGCAGAGTAAATTTGATAATGTAGAAGCTCAGATTAGAAGCACAAATACGGTCCTTTTTTCCAATTTTTGGAAGCAACAGTTTTACTGCTGCTCCTCCGATGACCGAGGGTAGGCTGCAACTCTAGATACAGAGAAAGCGAGTACATATATATAATCTTTCGATTCTTCTTTTTGTTTGTGATGCTGCTGCATTTTTCTTAAGCAGGGCTTGCCACTTTGTTGCAGTTGTGAGTTCTTTTAGTTTCCTTTTTATGGGCAACCTGGAGCTCAATTCTTAAATTCCAAGGCCATCGAGCAGGACATGGATCACATACTAGGAGTTTTAGTTATGTATGCATCTAATGTGGGCAAACGCATGGGCACATTCTTTTATTTGGCTGGTGCAAAACCTATGAAGTTTTCCCTGTCAGCTAATTTAATGTGCTTACCTCTGCATTAGACAGCTAGCTATTATGATTATACACTACGTTTCCTATGTTATGTGCTTGGTTTTCCTCTTTTGCTCACTCCTTCCATTGTTGGTGAAGGACCGGTCAGTCCATAGTTCATCGTTTGGCTTGCTTCTCGCTAAGCTCTTTCTTCCTTGTCTCCTGTTCGGTAAAATGTCTGAGAGCTGACACAGTTTTGTTTCTCGTTTCCTTGCCTGTCCAGGTTCTTTGTTGATTCGTTGGCAGTTCCTAATTTTTTTCCTGTAGCCGGTTGAGGTTTGTCTCTGACCATTCCTCTAAGATTTAATTTTTGTTTGGCATTTTTTTGTGAAAAGAGAGAGGTGGGAAAGGTACTACCATACTTGTTCCAATGGTTGAGAGATTAGAGGACAGAAGTCAAGAGATTTAGGCGACGTTCAATGTGTATGCGGCTGAAAAGTCAAAGAGAGTAGAACCGGAAGTTTTGCTAGCTATGCTAGCCCAGTATGAGTGCTGCTGCTACTTCTACTAATTTTTTGTTTCTGTTGAGACATATTTTGCTCCCTATTAGAATTGGCCGCCCTATGGGATTCTTATCATATTTGCTTGATCTGGGATGATTTTGTGTCTTGTGACTGATGCATGCCTTGTGCTGGTTCTGCAGGGATTCCACCATTAGCATAAAGATCAAGGCGGCGAGCGGCCACAATTGGCTACATCGTCTCAAGGAGAAGAATTCTTACATGATCCCTGTAACTGCTCGTTTTGTTAATGTCTTCGCCCTATGGGTCCAGGTTCTCAACTTCAGTCCTTCACAATGCAATGTGTCCAGGATCTAAGAATAGACATATAACACTTCTTATAATTCAGACCATGCTTGCCAATAAAGTTGAATGTGCTGGAGCAATAGTTCTAAAACTTCATTAAGTCGAAGTAGGCAACATTTTTTCTTAGTGGCCTTCTTTCTCCGTCGTATCTCAAATGCAAGCAAGCATGCCTTTGCTAAGGGCTAGAAGAAGCCAATGAGTATGTCTAGGATCTCTTTTATATTACTAAGGAATACCTCTTTATTTTTTCTAAATGCACATGATAGACTGTCTGATACTGAAAAAGTATATTGCAACTTCAGAAATTTATGCAAATGATGGCTCTAAGGGTTAGAAGAAGCCAAGGAGTATGTGATAGGCTTTTTTGATAGTTTATCAGAAGAAAGTGTAGAAGAAAATGGAGAGGATGATGAAGTGACTCAAATAGAAGTACGAAATATCTGCGTCAGCAAGCTAGGTATGTTCGAGGAAATAATACTATGCAACATATTTTGTAACCCTTGTTTGTATGCTTGTGTAGACTGACCAGCTAAGTTTATCCATGAAGGCCTTCGTAGATAGACATCATACATGATAACAATGTGTGGGTAACATCTCAACAAGGGTGTATTTATCTGAACTATCAGCTGCAATTCTTTTGGTTCCCAATTCTTCCAGTTGTCCAGATTAGCTGATTGTCCAAAAGCTTATTAGTGAATCTGATGGGTCATCTCATGCTTGCAAGCTTAATCTTTTCACATTGGATTTTCTTGTGCTTAGTTTTGTTCTGACCAGACTTATTTCTTAGTGCTCCTCCGTGTTCCTCTGCATAACTGGATGTGCGGAAGCACCTTACGTGATTATGTGATGATTCTTACAATCCTGCCAATTGTGTCACATATGGATAAGAGGATATATATTCTAGAATATCACAAAAACACACATTTTTACTCTGGTTGTCATTGGTTGGTTGATTCAACAACATTTTGGTGCCTTGCAATATGATTTTCACAATCGTATCAATGCAAGCTCATAGGTACCATCTGTATAAATTTCAGATTAACTATCTCAGTCTCGAAGTTTATAGATTTGGTGGTTCGTTTGCAAGTACGTGAACAACAAGTTAAGCAATAAGTACAAGGCGGCGAGGAGAGTTGCAAATCGATGACCGGCACTTCACATTACAAAATTTTCATTCTTTTTTTTTTCCTGGCTCATGTTCGTATTTTGTTTCGGAGACAAAGAATAATCGAGTTTTGATTGGGACCCTGTTGTGGGAGAAACGGCTATATTTGAAGGGTACAAAAACTATTTTGAGCAGCTAACTACACTTTTTTTTGATAACAGCAGCTAACTACACTTGGAATGAGTAGTTGCTTCTGCTTGAGGACGCCATGGACAAGTTACTCTGGCCCTGGCGCCGCAGCCATGGATATACATGTCTAATTGTTGCTCTTATGTAATTTGGTTGCTTTTGAGTAGTTGGTCTCAAAGAATTTCATAGTTGCCTGGATGTTGTATTAGTTAAGCTATTTCTAGATCTGCCACAGGCTGAGTATTATAACTGTGATTTGGTCGTATTGGTAGCCTCCCGAGCTAATCTTTTGTAGGTTTTCTTAGCTTGTTTCTATGAATAGGATTTGGTTTAGTTCTCAATTGTAGTTTGTTGTTAATGGTTATTCGGATGGGTGTGGCCTCTTTGAAGTCGTGGTTATGTTTTCATTTGCACTAGGCTGGTCGTGTTGGTAGCCTCGCGTCGTAGTCTTGATTTGATACGTCCAATTATGATTTAGACTTTATTTTGCACATCTTATTGCTTATACTTCATAAGTTGACAAAGCTGCTCACATAAGGTCATTTTCTTTTTATGGTTTCTCAGTTTGTATAGTTTACTTGAATGTTGATATGCTTCTCTGCAGAATGCTTTTGCAGTTTCCTGTTCATGGGGTACTCTTAATTAGTGAGTTATTTTTTCTTTGAATGGTTAAGCAATCCACGATTCACTATGAATGAAGTGGGAGGTCTAAGGTAGTGCTTCACTCTTATGTTATTCTGTGTTCACTGTGTGTTCTGTGTGATGTTTAACAGTACTTATGTTCTGCAGGGAACAACTAAGGTTACATTGCAAGGTGTGATGATGCCCGCCTTTTGTTCAACTTTTATAGACCTATTAGCTTGCTATGCTTGACGACTAAACGCTTGCTGCTGCACTTCTGTTATTTATATTCTTTTTTGAACAACTAGCGCTCGTCTGTGTTGTGTATGAGTGAACACTGCAATGATCTATTTCAGTTAAGTGCACTTGTTTTTAACATATGGTGCTCATCTGGGCTGCAAAAGCACATGCATACGTACATCCACATGATTTCTGGGCACAGGACGGCAGAGGAGGCGCGCCAAGGGCACGCCCCAGCCACTAGTCTATCTTCATCAGGGACCGCGTTGGGGGTATTCCTTCCGGCCAACGAAATCATTCGCCTGATTACGCAATGATCGTTCGTTGGACCATCCCTTATCAAATGTTTCCCTCCCCCGTTTACACAAATACAATGTTTTAAATATTTTAATATACACCCCTAACAAAATATTTTTAATATAGATTGTATAGAGACAAGAATAAATATACAAACCTACTAAAATGTGCCTATATACATTTAGTTCAAGAAAAAGTTAAATGTCTTATATTTGTGAACATAGAGAGTATATGAATGAACCATTCAACTCAGAAAAAGAAGAACTAATAGATTGGCTATAAATGGCGTAGCAATTAAGCCAACTTTTTTACCTTTCTCTCGCAAGTGCTTGTGGTCTTTGGGTCATAAGGACATCTTCAACGCGGACCCTGAAACCTCCAAGCGTCTGGACCCAGTTGTTCAGACATTGTTTGTCATCCAACGTCGTCCTGCATCAGTCCGTGGACCAGTCTGGATGTTCGTTTTCCCGTAAACCAAGGGGATTTGCGGGAGTCCGGACCTCCTTCACGTAGGAATTCAACACCCCACGGCCCACCCAAAATTCCACCCGGACCCCACGTCTCCATCCTTCTATCTTTCTTTGCATTGGCTTCCTCACTCGTCGCCGCTGCCGCTCTACAACCCCTGCCGCCCTCCAAGCCCTTCTCGGACCTCCACGACCTCCACCGCTACACTCGGTCGCGCCACTGCTTGTCCTCCACCACCGGTCCACACCTCTCGTTCGTCCACCGCCAGGTACTATCCGCCCTTATGTGGTCACCATCCTTATTAAATTTTTTGTCCCTTCTTTGTAGCAAAGGATCTGGACATGGAGTACATACTTGAGAGAACCAACTGTCGCAAACACCAAGAGGCTCTTGAGAAGTGTTTTGGACCTCAGTACTTGAGGGAACCAGCTATCGTAGACACCCATAGGCTCTTGGCAATGTTTGTAGTAAGAGGGTGGCCAAGTTTGCTCAGATCTCTTTGCACTAGAGATGGAAAAACTGTCCAAATGCTCTACAAGGGCAATATCAGGGCCATGCTAATAAACTCACCATCATTCTTGAAGCAGTTGCATCACAGGACCACTGAATTTGGCATATTTTCTTTGATATGTGCGTGTCTCGTAATGGCATCAATGTCTTGCATCGGTCTCCATTGTTTGCTAGGCTGACTGAAGGGCAAGCCCCTCCTTGCAACTATACTGTTAATGGGCTACTATCTGGTTGATGGTATCTATCCTCCATGGAGTACATTCATTAAGAATGAGCTAGAAAGGAGGAGCTTGCCCTTTAGGGCGTGGTTAGAAAAGTCCCACTTTACCCAAAGACAAGAAGGAACTAGAAAGGATGTTGAGAGATCATTTCGAGCGCTCCAGGCCCGTCTTGCAGTTATTTGTGGACCTACTAAATAATGGGACTGAAAGACCTTGTGGAAGGTGATGACATGTTGTGTGATTATGCACACCATGATTGTTGAGGATGAGAGTGAAGATGATGTGTAGGTCTGGAATTTGAGAACATGGGTAATCATATTCAACTTTTGTATCAGAATCCAGCCATATTTGATGAGTTTGTTCCAATGCATAAACAAATTTGGCATCGAGCAACTCAAATAAGATTTGATTGAGCATCTATTGGCGGTTAAAGGGGATAACTAGAATATATATGTGCTTGATTTTTTTGCGAGGAAACATATGTGCTAGTTGAATTCAAGCTTGAACTAATTTAATTTGTAAACTTAGTTGTATTGTAATATTACCTCCGTCCCAAATTCTAGATGGAGGGAATATTTAAATTAGAACTATTGTTGCATTTCAATATTTTCAATCATCTAAATTTGATATGCTATTATTTTGAGCTTGCAGACATAAAAAAAATAGGCGGGAATTTTAGAGAACAGGGTTGGATGGCCGACTCTTACACCATTATCCGCAGACTGGTCCAAACCAGCCCGCGAATGGATATCATGTCCATTTTGAGATTTAGCATTGGAGATGCCCTAAGACTGTCTACAGTGGGAGTAATTTCAACAGTAACATAGGACCCAACTCAATAAATTTGCTTACGCGGCAATGACTTCACGAGGAAAGAGACGAATTAAGTAACATAGCTAGTTACTCATACCATGGTTAACATCACTCATACCAAGATAAGATGAATCTATAATCTACTTCTTCTATCCCATAATATAAGAGCGTTTTTGACATTATTGTCAAAAACGCTCTTATATTACAGGACGAAGGGAGTAATAAATAAAGTGTTGTATCATGACACCATATACGTTACTTTCCGCATGTGGTAACATGGACCGGTAACATTTCATCACGAGTAGTCTAAATTTAGACTATTTATTATTCCCACGTTTTTCATACTACATCGAGACACGTCAACTAAACTTACCCCAAATGCGCCCGTTTACTTGGCCCCTTTTGTCCTACACGCAACAAGCAATCAGTGAATGCGATGCGATGCACACATGCCGACATGCTGTCTAGGTACATCGCCGCGCCCCGCTATCCCGTCCGGCTACATCAACGGGCGGTCGACCGCAGAGAATAACCATCGCTTGAGTAGGACCGTCCGATCGCCCCTCCCGAATCCGGTCGTCGATACCGCGGAGAAGCGTACAGCCACTCCCCGCTTGCTCCCCACATCCTCGTCGGCTCGTCGCGCGTCCCCACCGGCCTCCGCCTCCGCTTCGGCTCCTCCTGCTCCTCTCCCGCCGGACTCCGGCAGCGGCGCCTTCCCCGATCCAGCTCCCAGCCTCAGCTGCCCAGCCATTTCCACCGCGTGCCGCGCAACCGTGGTCTCCCACCTGCCACCTGCCTTCGCAGCTGTGGCCACTGGCCGATGTTCGCCTGATTTGCCCCGCGCAGCGGTGAGCTACTCAGCTCAAAATCGCTACCATTGATTCCCTTGTGTCCATGTCTCTATGATTGTTCTGAAGGATCAACTGATCAATTGTAAGGTATCCTCGAATCCAATGGAGAAGTCGTCGTTCGCGTCGGCGAGCTCGGGCGAGCTCACCGCCGCCGTTTACGGAGCAGGGAGGCCGGTGAGGGTGATACCGCTGCGCCACCCACTGGATGCGGCTGTGCGGGAGGCGGCCGCCTCCTCCTCCCCGTCACCGTTGTCGGCGGCGATGGAGAGGGCGCGGGCGATGGGGCCGTGGGAGTGGGCGGAGGCGGCTCTCCCGTGCTTGGCGTGGATGCGGAGCTACAGATGGAAGGAGGACTTCCAGGCCGACCTCGCCGCCGGCATCACTGTCGGCGTCATGCTTGTGCCTCAGGTACCCTGTTACTCTGACCATTTGTGGTAGTAGATCTGTATTTCTTTGACAGTATCGACTAGTATTATTCAGAAAATGCTTCAGTGACCAAGTCAGTTGAGATTATATTACTTAAAAAATTCCTTTGGCCCCCGATCGAGCTTATTGACGCATTGGTTGTTTGAGTTCAGGAAAAAAAACCTATTGGTTGCTCTCTTGCTTGCCTTGAAATATGCTTGGTGACAGTTCATGCAAAAACTATTACTACATTTTTTCTCCTTCTAAAATGCTACTGTATTCTGTTGAAGCTTGGTTACTGTTCATTCAGAGATCTGAAGTTGTAAATACGGCTTAATTGAGCACAAGGGAGTGTTACTATAAGCAATTTGTAGATTTCATATATGAGTTGTTTTCAAACAACACTGTTACTCAATGGAGTTGTAATCTGTAATGCATTCAGTGAGATGGGGAGGTTAACCACTATGGAGCTTACTTAAATTGCTAGTTGCTCACACCCATTGTGCTAGAACATTACAGAGTTTTCATTTGTGTAACTTGGTTGGACTGGCTAGTCACCTACACCCACTGTTAGCACGTTGCAGAATTGTATTTGGAGCAATTAGGTTGATTTGCCTGCTAGAGAACACAGTATTTTCACGTCCTCTTTCGCGCGCGATCCTTCATGAAAGTTTGGCTTGTTAAGTTGGGACGAATGAGATCATAGCAGCCTGTGCATGGGGAAAATATTAGGCAGTCACTCCCGTGTTCATGATTTTCCAGTGTACCAGGGAAAAAGTGCTATAATTTTATTTGATGTGTTCTCTGCAAATTTTGATTTGTATTTGGTAAGTATCTGTATATTTTATTTGAACTGATCTATTAAAAAAATGGTGGTATGTTGCAGAGATTTCTAGATTAGCTGAACCTACTGGTTCTCCATACTAATTTTCATAGAACAAGTGAGCACGTCATCTCAACTTATTCACATAGCTTGTTGTTTTCCCTAGTTTCTTACAAATTAGCAACAAAAATCCTGTAGACATGTGAACTGTTTTCGAGTTCGTACCCTCCGCCTGCTTTGCTTATTTGTCTTAAATTAGAGCATAATCAACTTTGTACTGTGTTGTAGGCAATGTCATATGCAAAGCTCGCTGGGCTTCACCCAATTTATGGGCTCTGTAAGTGTTTACGTCTAACAGTGCCCCTCTGTTTTCCCTTTTTTTCTTTTCAAATGAGCGGCTAGTTAATCCAAATCATCTCTTTTTATTTGCATTGTGATGAACAGACACAGGCTTTGTCCCACTATTTGTCTACGCGATTTTTGGGTCCTCACGACAATTAGCAGTAGGCCCAGTGGCACTTGTTTCTCTGCTAGTGTCCAATGTTCTTGGGGGTATAGTTAATTCATCTAGTGAGCTCTACACGGAGTTAGCCATATTATTGGCATTCATGGTTGGAATATTGGAATGCTTGATGGGATTGCTAAGGTAATTCTGTTTACTGAGAAAAGTTGGTGTTCCTGTTTATCAATTTAGGAGAAATTGAAATATTGAAGCATTAAACATCCTCCTGTAGAGAAGAAAATATGCAAACATGTATACAGATTTTCTGTTATACTCTTCCTTATTGTATTAGTAACATAACAATGTGCATAGCTCAAACGTTAACCTGCTAGCTGCATTATCTTTGTCTTCTGAACTATATCTTTTGGCAGTGTTTTTACCTAAGCGCTAAGTCTATGTTTGGATGGTGGTGAAAGTTTAGCCTACCAATTTTTGGTCATGGCCAAAATTTTGGTGTTTGTTTGGATAGTTACCAATGTCCCTTTGCCGACTCTAGTTTATTTTTCTTGCCAATGTTGACCCAACTCATGGGCAAGCAAAAGCTTGGCCAAAATTTTGCATGGAAATCTTGGGCTAAAAGCAAACACACCCTAGGTTTATATCCCTTATATTGTCTTTTTGGCACAAGTCCACATGAAGTCATGTCATTTTGCAAAAAGGGACATATCAATCCCTGTACCGAAAAAGGCTTTCGCCCCGCTTTATATTATAAAGCAACTGCCCAAGCCAAACATCCAACAAGGTTCAAACATACAAACACACGAAGGTCTAGCACAGACAGGTAGTCAAAGGGTTAATGCTGAGGGCACAGCTCAACAAGCCCTGAAAAAACAAAAAAGCTATCAATCCCCGTACAAAAGCAAGCAAAGCAACATGTGCTTATACTAACGTCAGTACACGGTATAAAAACAGACAAGTGCTGCATCATGGACTATTCACATGTAGTGCTCACTTTTACTAGTTTTATGGAAAAACACTAAAACAGACAATCAGACCTTCAGAGATTGAACTTGTTGTGTATCTTTTTGGGATAGTGCATGGGTTGTATCAGATTCCCACTTATTTTGTTAAGACTTACGAAAGTACCCAACCAGTGATCTAAGTGTGTATTCTTCTAGTAGTTCTGTACAGAGACATAATCCTTTTAATAGAAAGGGAACACATCCTGGTTTTGGTAGAAGAAGCCTAAATTGCTCATTCTGCACAATGGTCACTTAAGTCCTACTTTTATCAGACTAAAATGCTCCTTTTCTCAAAGTAGATGGACTAACTGCATGTTTGCCTGTCTCTTCAGGCTTAACTATCTTCCTGATTCTGGGGAGATCTCAGCGGCATAAGCCTGATTCTCATTGATGTTGTGTAACCTGTTCATTATTTTCTTCTTTACAGACTCGGCTGGCTTATTCGTTTCATTAGCCATTCTGTAATATCTGGATTCACTACAGCTTCGGCCATCGTAATTGGTTTGTCCCAAATCAAGTATTTCTTGGGTTATAGCGTTACAAGAAGCAGCAAAATTATACCACTTGTTGAGAGTATAATTGCTGGAATAGATCAGGTGGAATTTCTTTGTCCGTGTAAACTTATTTGTTACCTCCTTGTCAACCTTCTTTTTCCTGCCTTCCTTTAGATGCACACTGCTTAGACAAAGCATGTTAAATTGGCAGGTGTTATAATACGCAGATGGCTAGATAATCGTTTGATAGCCTGGGTGTTCATGTGTGAGCATCAGTTAGTTAGATAATGTTGATGGTGAAGCGAAGATAGACATACAATTTTATTTGCTTGTGATCTGTACAACTTTGGCATAATATTCGCGTCTTGTTCTGTAAAGTATCTAGCTTTTCTCCTACCTGACCACATCAAAACTTGGATCTGTTTCTGTATGTAACACTATCTATCTGCTGCTATGTTGACTGTAAACTGGGTCACTGAGATGAAATCATGGATAGTTAGAAGTTTATAACTTCCTACAAGCACCTTCATACAGTTATCACGTCTCATTTTTTTATGTTTCACTATTCTTGCTTGACCTATCTTCCTATTAAACCTCTAATTACCGACTTAATAACGGAAACCAGATTCTTTGAACATTTAAAATAAGATCGCTTTCTTTTTTACTAGTGAACATTAAGTTTCAAGGTCTGCCATTCATACAGATTAGGCTCCATAAATCAACCTCTATTAGGCACACTACATAGTGCATACATTAAAGCTGTTTGTATTTCTCTTTCAGATAACGAATTTCTGGTATTTTATGCTTACATGGTCATTATATTAATAAAGCAGTGCTGCTTTGCAGTTCTCCTGGCCTCCATTTGTAATGGGATCAGCGTTTCTTGTTATTCTTCTAATAATGAAAAAACTAGTAAGTTTATATTTCTATATTGATTACATTTATTCATTTGCAAAATGTTTCTTAGGTTTATTGTTTTTAATGGCATCTTAAATTCTTGCAGGGAAAAACGAATAAAAAATTACGTTTCCTGAGAGCTTCTGGTCCACTAACAGCTGTTGTTCTTGGAACATTGTTTGTGAAAATATTCCGTCCACCTGCCATATCAGTGGTGAGTAAGCTCCTTCTATTGTGTTGTCCTGAATTATATGATGTTATGCATAAACAGTAAAATAGCTGTGAAACCTGTACCTTGGTATGCAATTTTTTTCATTTGACATTTGTTCTGATGACTCGTATGTGTCCTTTGAGGCTTTGGAGAGTTTTTGTGTGCATGTGTGTATCATTAAATGTTATGATTATGGATGACTCTTCAGATATTTTTGCAATACAAGGTTTTCTGTGTAAGTCCATGAAAATAGTATATGAGGTGCGTTATTTCTGTTTTTTTTTCATTTTGTAATTCAAATGTGCGCCTACGATAAATGTTTTTTTTTTCATTCATTATAAGTTCTCATCGAGTCACTGGTGACAGACTGCCACAATCAACCCTTATGTTGATTACCTGATTGTCACTTTGGCAAAGCACACATCTGGTAGATACACCCTCCGTCCGAAAATACCTGTCATCAAAATGAACAAAAAGGGATGTATCTAGAACTAAAATACATCTAGATACATCCTCTTTTATTCATTTTGATGACAAGTATTTCCGGACGGAGGGAGTATTTTTATTTTATCAAGTTAAATTTACTTTTATAACACATTATGATGGAAAACTACATCACAAGTTATCCTCTGTTTCTTGAGTGCCTAGGTAGGTGAAATACCGCAAGGCCTTCCCAGTTTCTCCATTCCTCGAGGATTTGAACATCTGATGTCCCTAATGCCAACAGCAATACTTATCACTGGTGTTGCCATTTTGGTAAAGCATGTTCTATAATTTTTTTTTTAACTTTTGTTAGTGACCACTAAATATGCAGTATATAATTTTAGGAGTCTGTTGGGATCGCTAAAGCGTTAGCTGCGAAGAATGGTTATGAGTTGGACTCCAATAAAGAGGTATATATGCTGCCATAAACCACTGACTAATAATTAGTTTTTGTTGGTACAAGCTGTTCACATTTGTTCGTCAAATGCAGTCCTATTTTTTTTGTCATCTTGTGTAATTAAATAATGGGTTCCATGCACAACATCTCTGTACATGTAATATATTTGCTCATAGAAACTAGTTGGTGATGATATTTTATTCTGTAAGATTGTGAATATTGCGTAATGGAGGGTGTATTGAGCCTCAAGGGCAAGTATAAACAGAGGTGTGAGACTTGAGGGCCTAGAGATCGGCAAGACGAGATAACAAATCATATCCTACCAATTATAGAGATATTGTAATAATATAAGATGTTCACCTTGGGGTCACACCAACCATCTGATCTGCTGCCACCTCTAAACTGTGATGGGATTATGCACCACCAGATCACCTACCAAACTCTGTCTTGCCAAAAAAAAATCTTAACATGAATTTTGCAGATACAAGGAGCAGCACCTCAATTCAATGAAGCAAATAATCTTGTCCTTGCTAGTAGTAGACTGTAATTCTTTTGCATGCATAGCTAAAGCCTATAAGTATTTTTTTTGGAAGCTCCTACTTATCATAAAATTTTAGTGATGATGTCATTTGCGAAGAATCAAACAAGATGATTTAGGTCCCTTTCTTCCTAGTTTCTATTCCAGTTACCTCACACTTTCAAATTGGGATTTTTTCTCTCTCAAAAACGCAGGAGAGGTGCGCTTCATTTCATTTAGAGAGAAAAAAAGGAAGGGGCAAAAAACACCCCCCTACCACTAAACACACACCACCACACACGCCCCCGCTAAATGATAATGTTCCGTGGTGATCAAGATGCCTGTTCTAGATGGTAACACTGGGAGTTTTAACTAGTGATTATTGTTTCCAGAGGATGGATGTCTCGGTCAGTTATTAAACAACTCTGAAGTGATGTGGGAATGATACACCACGGTTTGATTTTTCATCACAAGCCTAATGGTACAATTTCTACCTAACAAAATTAGTTGTCAAATATGGAAAAGTTGACTGCATATTTTTCTAGGACCTCATGTATCTTGGAATGTACTCCCTCTGTAAACAAATATAAGACCGTTTGGATCACTAGTGTAGCATCGTTGCAGAACATTTTTTGTTTACAGGAATATACAAAATAATTTATGCATTGCATGTAGCAGTTTTCATTATTTCTAACTAATACTCTCATTGTTAAAAATCAACTCTTCTGATGAAGTTTTCCTTTGTTACAGTTATTTGGCCTTGGCCTATCAAATATATGCGGTTCATTCTTCTCTGCATATCCTGCTACAGGTAGAATATTAATCATATTTAATGGAAAATATCTGTGCTACTTCATTTATCTTCATTTCTACTCTATTCTTTACGTGAAAATCACGATGCTTAGTTACTCGCTAGGCTTTAGAAAGCTGATGATTATCAATGGATGTCCATGCAGGCTCCTTTTCTAGGTCTGCTGTGAATCATGAAAGTGGGGCAAAGACTGGATTGTCAGGAATCATAATGGGCATAATAATTTGCAGTGCTCTCTTGTTTATGACACCATTATTTACTGATATACCTCAGGCAAGATTACCAGTGTGTTGTTTGTTTGGTAGCACTCCTTCAGTTTATTTTGGCATGATAATACTCACTAAGTAACTATTGTTGGATTGCTCAATGGAGTTCTCCATCTGGGCACCTTCTTTGCATGTTGCTGTTCTGTACGCCTTTCTTCCATTGATGATATACATCAGTATAGATTAAATGTGATGCATAATTTCACTATATCTTAAGGCCCTTGCTAACTGTATCTTGTAGAACCTATTTAATGGTAAATTTTTCTAAAATTTCCTGCTGGAATCAAACTGTTATTGTAAATTTAGGCAAAATTAAGCTTTCGCAATACAAGCCTTATATCGGTGGTGTATATTTATTTCACAATTTGAGTTCCAAGTGTGAATTTCCTCGCAAAAACAAGAGTCATGTTTGAGTTTAACATTTGCATTTTTTTGTTTTTAAACTATTAATGATATGAACAATATAGATTAGATATGATCCATCATATCACTAATCACTATACCTAAAGGCCCTTGATTAGTATACCTTTAGAACCTATTTGGAATGCTCATATTTTCCAAAATTTCCTGCTGGAAATGAACTGTTCTTGTAAAATTCTGGTAGAATTAAGCATGCATCATAAGCCTTGTATCTGTGGTGTATATTATTTCACAGTTTTACTTTTCTTGCAAAAAAGAAGAGATCAAGTTTAAGGCATTTGCAGATTTACTAGATCAAATTTATATACATCAGGTGTATAAAAAGGTTACAAACAAATATTTGCAATTTATCATGTTTAAGTTGAAACTCTTAAGAGACAAATTAATTGCACAATCTTGTTTGTTAGAATGTACCACTATGCAGAAATAGAATTTGTTAAGGTCCACTTTTTTAAAATGGACTAACAAAGTTTATTGGCAAACATGTCTTCGATTTCTTTCCAAATAAAATGTATATCTGCGTCATAGTATACCTGTGCTTAACGAGATCTAAGTGCTATATGCTTACGTACGTTTTCATCTCATTTTTCCCAGTGTGCATTGGCTGCCATTGTGATTTCTGCTGTCACTGGCCTGGTAAGGACATCTAAATACTCATATTTGTACATACTGTGAACCACTGTTTTTAATTATTTGTACTACATTGTCAGCAGGCAATCATTAACTTCTGGTTGCCTGCTGCGCTGGCAATGTAGTACCTTTTCCCAATAAATAAAGCTATGTTTATTTCTTTCCAAATTACAGCGTACGGTTTCTGCTCTAATTTGCCATCTCAGTTCTTTATTGAGCTCTCTTCTTCTAACGGTTCATTTTTGTATTGATTTAAATCATTTCGCACCTAATTTCTCATGGATATTGGGACTTTATTTAGGTAGATTATGAAGAGGCCATCTTCCTGTGGGGTATTGATAAGAAGGATTTCTTTCTGTGGGCGATGACGTTTGTTACAACCTTAACTTTTGGCATTGAGATTGGTGTCCTTGTTGGGGTAAGTACATGGAAAATTTTCAGATTTAGTATGGAGAAGAATCATTTATTTGATGGTAGCACTTTCCTTTGTAGGTCGGGTTCTCGCTGGCATTTGTAATCCATGAATCGGCAAATCCGCATATAGGTAAGTAATTGTACTAAACTAGACATGATGAGCACTTACAATCTGCTTGATAACAACACATCATTATTTCTCAAAGTCAGCAACCACCCTTGTGTCTCACCATGCTCTTCTATTGGACCTTTGATCTACTAGTATTTCTTCACTGGAGAGTTTGAATGATCTTTGCCATTGTTTTCAATTGTTTTTTTGTCAAGGGTTTTTATTGCTTGGTTTGACTTTGAGTCTGGTCTGCAGTATATATTTAATAGGTTTTATGGCCCATCTACAGCTGTTTTGGGCCGTTTGCCTGGCACCACTGTGTACAGGAATACATTGCAATACCCTGAGGCTTATACATACAACGGGATTGTTGTTGTCCGTGTTGATGCGCCAATCTACTTTGCTAATATAAGTTACATAAAAGACAGGTCAATCTCTTCATCTGTTTAAGCAGTTTGTCTCATTAAGATTCTTTGTTAGCCTGTTGCCAGTTTAACCTTTCCAAAAAAAAAAGATGCAAGTTTAACCAAAATCCTTTATCAGGTTGCGTGAGTATGAGCTCAAACTCCCAAATTCAAACCGGGGACCTGATGTTGGAAGGGTGTATTTTGTGATCCTCGAAATGTCTCGTAAGCCCTTTATTTTCTGTTGCAATGTTTACATGGCGCAGACAACACTGCTGCCTGCAACTAATTATCTCATAAAAAGAATCTCAATTGTACTTGTCAAACTACCTAGATGAATGGACTAAAATGATGGAATTTTATTGGCATGCAGCTGTTACGTACATCGACTCGAGCGCTGTTCAAGCTCTCAAGGACCTGCACCAAGAATACAAAGCACGCGACATCCAGGTTCTTACTCTCAGCAGTTCTTCTATTCGCTAGTTCAGTACTCCATGAAAAGAAATAGTAAAGATGCCTGTGTGGAGCTAGCATTTCAAACCCTTGGAGGCTTTTTGATTGATTGCAGATTGCTATAGCGAACCCTAACCGGCAGGTGCATCTACTGCTGTCAAGAGCGGGCATCATCGACATGATTGGCGCAGGGTGGTGTTTCGTCCGAGTGCACGACGCGGTGCAAGTATGCCTCCAGCATGTGCAGAGCTCATCGTCGAATGCCATCAAGTTATCCCCACAGGCGTCTGGGAACTTGACTGAGTCTCCCAAGGCGCAGCAGCGGTATGGCTTCCTGAGGAACCTCTGGCAAGCACAAGACGGGAATGGGAGCGCCGGTGACGAGGCCCAGTCGTTGCTGCGCCAAAACCTTGTGTAGCCAATTGTATTTGTGTTGTTGTATATGCATATAGACTGTTCAGGAAAAAAAATTAAGGATGTAATTAGTCAGTTCTCCCTTGTTTTGTTGTTAATAGAGTGGGAATTTAGGACTGTGTTGTAAAAATACAGTGTAGATACGTCAGTAGCATCTCTTGTCGAGTCACCAGTTATCTGTATAATAACAATGTAATCTGTATCACAACTCCACGGGGTAGCGATCTGGCTACCGTGAAAATTTGAGATTCTTGCAAGAGAAAAAAATGATGAATGTATATGCTGCTGCTGTTTCAGTTCTGTGGTCGATTCCTGTCCATATCCCCTCCATATCCCTCGCAGGTTTGGGATTCCTAAGGCCGCGCTTGGCATGAGAGTATTTTTATACATCTGTATTTATTTTACAGGTGTATAATACCGGTCACACTTGATTTTGAGTTCGAAAGAAAAATGACCGACGAAGGTCTGTATAATTTACAGGGGTATTGCGCCGTGAAACGCCAATCCAATCAGGGTCTAAGGGTGTGTTTGGTAGCAGTTCCTACAATAGCATTGTTGTTCACCTTTGAGACATACTAACTGTAGACATGTTGAGTATATGCATTTGTTGTTATTTGGTAGTGATGTATGTGCTGAGATATTCAGGTGAGACTTTATTTGGTAGCTTGCATGTATTTAGACCCCGATTTTTCAAAAATTCAAACAAATTTTAAAATTCTGAACATTTTTCTGAAACTTAAACAAAATTTTAAAATATGAACATTTTTAAAAAAATCTAAAACATTTTTGGAATTCCTTTTTTGAAAATTTATACAAAATTTGATACTTTGAACATTTTTTTAAAATTTAAAATTTATTTTAATTTTTTAGCCTTTTTTGAAAATTTAAACAATATTTGAAATTCTAAACATTTTTTTACAAATTTAAACAAAATTTGAAAATCCAAACTTTTTTAAGAATTATTTTTTGAAAATGTAAACTGATTTTAAAATTCTGGATATTTTTTGAGAATTGAAACAAAATTTGAAATTCCGAACATTTTTTGAGGGTTGGGGCGAGCATGGCTACCTCCATGCACCCTATCTGGGCGTGCTCGACTCAGCATGGTCGAGAGGCATTTTTGCATGAGATGGCATAGTCAAGGTGAGCCATACACCCTGCCAAACAGTCAAAAGTGGGTTCTATAGGGAACGTTTGAGCTCATGCACCCTACCAAACACACTCTAACCGAACAATCAGAGTACGCTGGAGCTCGTGAAATAAAGTTAACCTTTGTTTTATGTTGAGAAGAGATAGATAACTTGGGCAGCTGATGTCGGAGCATGTTTTACAATTAAGAAAAATTCACCCATGGTCCCCAAACTTGAGCTAGAGCTCACTTTTAGTACCCGTACTTCAAAATACCCGAAATACGGTGCCTCAATTCATCAAAGAGGTTCACCTACAGTCCCAATTATGGTTTTGTGTACATATCTACTAATTTGGCATTGGTCCACTAGATCCACTTGGGCGCTGACTGGCCACGTCGTCGCAACAGCTGGAATACGCGGGGAGCCGAGGTTTTTTTTTGCAAAATCGTGAGAACTAAAACCCCACCCACCCCTGGTTGGACCAGACCACATCCCCTCGCTCCCCCCTCACTCTCCTCTCCACCAACCCTAGTTCCCAAATCCGTCGCCGTAGCTAGGCACTGCCGCCACAACGATTGTCGCCGCATGCAGCCACTCCCGCCGCCGGCGACATCATCCTCATGTCATCTTCGAGCTCCATCCGCTCTAGACTGTTTGGCCGCTTAGTTTCCGTGCCTTTGACCGATTTCCCCGATTGTGGCGACGCCGTGAAATTCTACCGCTCTAGCACCGATGAGCATGATGGTTGGGTTTTCTACAAGTGCAGCAAGCACTCTGTAAGTGTGGCATGGTCATTTTGTTTGCCATTCTATTTGGTTTGTAGGTGTGTCCTGGTTGACGATGATGTGTGCTTGATTTGTTCGCTCCGATGATGACCATGCCTAGTATAGTTTCAATCACATATGGTTCTAGCTACTGCTTGCTATGATTCTGTAACGCCCGGGTAATTAAGCTACAGTGAACCTCTGCTAATAGTGCCACGTCACCTCGATTACTATTCCTAATCTCGTGCTAGTTCGAAACTGATTCAAATTCAAATTCAAAATCAACCAAAGGATAAAAACTTTTCAAAATTTAAAACAAAAATGTTCGGGGTGTGCAAATAAATGCCTAGGAATTTATGGTGTGGGATCCATGCCTTTATAAAAGACCTAAATACTTAAAATGAATTAAAACAGAAGAGAAAAAAAAGGAAAACAGGAAACAAAACCAAAAAAAAGGGGAAACCCCCTCCCTCGCTGGGCCTTGGCCCAGCTAGCCATCGGGCCAACCAGGCCGGCCCACACCCCCCACCACTTAACCCCGGTCCACCCCCCCACGAACCCTAACCCTCACCCGATCCCCACTCTCCCCCACTCGGCCCCCTCGCTCCCTCCCCCGATCTGGATCGGGGAGAGGCCCGACCCCGCCGCCTCATCCCTGCGCCCCGTTACCGGCCGGCGCCGCCCCGCCATCGCCGCCGCCGCTCGACCCCGTCGCCACCACCACCGTCGCCTCGCCTGGACCTCACTGGAGCCGCCTCGCCGGAACGCTCCCTCGCCAGATCTCCTCCCCGTCTCCGTGGTCGTCCCCGTCCTCCTCCACAACGGCTCCGTCGAGCCTCGCCGCCCCCTGGTCTCTACTCGAACGTGAGGCCTGCCTCCCCTTCTCTTCCCTCTCCGACCGGCGCCACCTCCCGCTCGTCCCCGCGCGCTAGCATGAGCCGCTCCACCGCTGACCTTCCCCCTCGTGGCCGCGCCGTGTGCACGACGCGCCCGCACACTCGTCGCATCACCGACGCCTGGCCGTGCCTCACGGCTCGTCGGAGGCCGCCAGCCCGCTCCTCCCGTCCATCCCACTGGCCCCGTGCTTCTCCGGCCACCTTCGGCGCCGGCGCCCATCCGCGCACCGCCCCGGCGCCCCACTACTCCCGTAGCCCCGCCACGCCTCGCGCGGCTACTGGCCACGACGCGCCTCGCCGACCTCTCCTTGCTCGCCGCCGTTCGCCGAGCCCCCTCCTGCCCCCGCCGTCGATGGCCCCGGCCTCGCATCGCTAACGGGCGGGCTGTGGCTACGCTCGCTTGCCCGTCCCCAACGCCCGCTAGCAACCAAACCCGCTATGGCCCCTAGGGCCAATGACATGTGGGGTCGCCCCCTTTGAAACGTTAAAAATAATAATAATAATAATAATAAAATTAAAAAATATATTAAATAAATAAATAAATAATAACTGAAATAATTAAAAAATTAATTAATTAATTAAGTAATTAATTAAGTTAACTAATCCTGATTAGATTAACCTAATCACTAATTAAATTAACTAATCTGTAATTAACCTAAACAGAGAATGACAGGTGGGTCCCACTGGACCCACACGTCAGGTTGACCAGGTCAATGGTCAACGTTGACTGCTGACATCACTCTGATGTCATGCTGACGTCATCATTTACTATTCTGGATAATGTTGGATTAAATAATTAATTAAATTCCAGAAATTAATAAAATCTTTAGAAAATCATATCTTTTAATCCGTAACTCGGATTAAAATATTTTCAACATGAAAGTTGCTCAGAACGACGAGACGAACCCGGACACGCAGCCCGTTTGTCCGCCACGCATCCCTAGCATAGCCAACTCGCAACTTTCCCCCTCCGGCTCCTTTGCCCGAAAACGCGAAACACCGGGGATTCTTTCCCGGATGTTTCCCCCCTTCACCGGTATCACCTCATACCGCGTTAGGGCACCTCTAACGTCATTACTTGTCATGTCATGCATCACTATGCATACGCTTGCTTATATATTTATTGTTTCTTCCCCCTCTTCTCTCGATAGACACCGAGACCGACGCCGCTGCTACCCAGTACGACTGCGGAGTTGACGACCCCTCTCTCTTGCCGGAGCAACCAGGCAAGCCCCCCCCTTTGATCACCAGATATCGCCTACTCTTCTCTATACTGCTTGCATTAGAGTAGTGTAGCATGTTACTGCTTCCCGTTAATCCTATACTGATGCATAGCCTGTCCTTGCTATTACTGTTGTTACCTTTACCTGCAATCCTAATGCTTAGTATAGGATGCTAGTATTTTCATCAGTGGCCCTTCATCCTTGTCCGTCTGCCATGCTATACTATCGGGCCGTGATCACTCGGGAGTTGATCACGGGAATATACTATATGCTTTATACATGATACATGTGGTGACTAAAGACGGGTCGGCTTGTGGAGCACCCGCGAGTGATTCACGGATTGGGGGCTGAAAGGACCTTTGTCCCAACGGCCCTCTGTGTGGATCTTTGAGGCGGAGCGACAGGGCAGGTTCCGACCACCTAGGAGAGAGGTGGGCCTGGCCCTGGTCGGCGTTCGCGGATACTTAACACGCTTAACGAGATCTGGGTATTTGATCTGAGTCGGGCCATTTGGTCTATACGCACTAAGCATCTACGCGGGAGTAGTTATGGGTATCCCGGCGTCGTGGTATCAGCCGAAGCCTTCGTGACGTCAGCGACTGAGTGGCGCGCGCCGGATTGGACTGGAAGGCCACTAGGCTAGGTCTGCTTTCGGCCGCGTTCGCAACGTGCAGGTGTGCTATGGGCGATGGGCCCAGACCCCTGTGCGCTTAGGTTTAGACCGGCGTGCTGACCTCTCTGTTGTGCCTAGGTGGGGCTGCGACGTGTTGATCTTCCAAGGCCGGGCATGACCCAGGAAAGTGTGTCCGGCCAAATGGGATCGAGCGTGTTGGGGTATGTGGTGCACCCCTGCAGGGAAGTTAATCTATTCGAATAGCCGTGATCTTCGGTAACAGGACGACTTGGAGTTGTATCTTGACCTTATGACAACTAGAACCGGATACTTAATAAAACACACCTTCCAAGTGCCAGATACAACCGGTGGTCGCTCTCTCACAGGGCGACGAGGGGAGGATCATCGGTTAGGATTATGCTATACGATGCTACTTGGAGGACTTCAGTCTACTCTCTTCTACATGCTGCAAGACGGAGGCTGCCAGAAGCGTAGTCTTCGAAAGGACTAGCTATCCCCCTCTTATTCCGGCTTTCTGCAGTCCAGCCCACATATATTAGCCTTATTCCAGTTGATACCAATGCATACATATGTAGTGTAGTTCCTTGCTTGCGAGTACTTTGGATGAGTACTCACGGTTGCTTTCTCCCCCCTTTTCCCCCTTTCCTTTCTTCCTGGTTGTTGCAACCAGATGTTGGAGCCCAGGAGCCAGACGCCACCGTCGACGATGACTCCTACTACACCGGAGGTGCCTACTACTACGTGATGCCCGCTGACGACGACCAGGAGTAGTTAGGAGGATCCCAGGCAGGAGGCCTGCGCCTCTTTCGATCTGTATCCCAGTTTGTGCTAGCCTTCTTAAGGCAAAGTTGTTTAACTTATGTCTGTACTCAGATATTGTTGCTTCCGCTGACTCGTCTATGATCGAGCTCTTGTATTCGAGCCCTCGAGGCCCCTGGCTTGTAATATGATGCTTGTATGACTTATTTTATTTGTAGAGTTGTGTTGTGATATCTTCCCGTGAGTCCTTGATCTTGATCGTACACATTTGCGTGCATGATTAGTGTACGATTGGATCGGGGGCGTCACAGATTCATGCCCTGTTAAGTTGTTCAGTAGTTTAATTTTGGCCTATTTAACAAGACATGGCCTTGCTTTGGCCGATCTGTTTGCTCTATAAAGTAAAGATGCATTTTTTTCATTCCTAGGTCACATGTGATGTCTGGCGCTGGGAGCTAGAATATGTGGAGCATCTGGTTGCAACTAGGGTTCTTATTGGTGATGCTGCTATTGATGCAATAGGTGCAGCAGAGGACAGGGGGGAGAACTTGAGAGGAAGAGGAGTGAATCAATGGAAGGAAGAAGCATAAGTGGAAGAGGCATAGCTGGAAGAGGCATTGCAAGCAGAGTTAATTTTGGCAGCCCTAGTGAGCAGAACGTTTCTACCAAGCAGCAAGCTACTGTGCTGCTTGGATTGGGTAGAGAGATCCTTCTAGTGCTGAAGCTGGTGATGGCTAGTGTTATGGTGCTTTATGTGCCGTGTTTCATCTTAATTATGAACAACTGAAGTGTTGATAGATGAATAGGTGTTTTAGGTGAAGTAGCCCTTAGTTAAGCAGACCAAAAGCCTTTGTTTGGTAAGGTTGTAATGGCTTTATTTTGGTTTGGCTGCATGATCAAGTGGCATAGTTGCTCCTGTTAGTATGGTTGTAATGAATTTATTTTGTTATGGTTGTAATGGATGATCTATCAAGTAATATGAAGACTATAGTATCATTGCTTCTTCTGCCAACATTTTGCCATTTGAAATTATTATCTTCAAAGCATAGATTGTTCTTGTCATCAGAAAAACAATCCATCTTATAGATTGTTTACTGAGACACTACATTAAATATCTTTAGTAGATAGCAATCTTGTTTTGATACTTCCTTATTTGGGTAGAAATGGAAGTAGCAAACGTTGCTTGTTCCAAATCTAGAAGTAGCAATGTTCCAAATCTGGATGATGCACATGAGACAAAATAATGACAGACAAACTTCAGATAGGCAGACAACATAACTTCAGCAGTTCACTTAACTTAAGATAGGATAATTTGACTCACTAACATCTAAAAGCTTACTTAGCCCTAAATTAATTTAACCCAACACTGGTACACGTCGGTGCTATATAAACGGTTTTTAACCCTTTTCCGCGATGGCATTTGGAACCGTCGCCTAGTGAGTGATGGTGATAGGGGGTCCTTCCCACACGACCCAGAAACCGTTAGGGATATGCCCTCCTGGCACACACGCTTGGCAAAATGAGTTCGTGTGCGACCGGCGAGCGCTCAAATACGGAAATATGTAAAGTAGAGCTAAAAAAATACAATTATACAGGCGAAATTGTTTCCGGTCGCAAGTACATCCCACACAGTCAGTCCCCGCTAAACGTTTTCGTTCGTATGTACATCCCACACAGTCGCTGCAAGGAAAATATTTCCGTTCACAGGTATATCACACACAATTTTCCCCGTTAAATTGTGATAGCGTTGCCATTGCACACGATATTAACAATTTTATCGTTTGCGTTATTGAATACATCACACACGGTGCATAGAAGAAATTGTGTGGCAAAGACTGTCCATCGCACACAGTTTTTATGTGGTAAACGTTTGCGCAAGGTGGCCTAACGCAAACAGTTTTCAAGAGAAGGTCGTGTGCGATTTTTCATTGATCCAACACGGTTTATTCCTAGAAACTGTGTGCGTTGTCTGAGATCATTGCCCATGGTATTTTCTGAATAACCGTTTGCAATAGCAAAACCCAATTAGCAGGCTAATTCGCCATTAGCAGTCTAATTTCCCTATTATTAATAATCTATTTATTAATCTAACTGACATTCATATTGAGCACATAATATATTTCATTTCCATATTAAGGAAGCAGGATTTCATAATTTAAATACATCTAAGTACAACATGATATAGTTTCAGCACTCAGCTACCCCATTACACAACTGCACCAACACCAAGTTTCACATGGAACATGTAGAACCTTTTGAAATTGGCATCATAGACGGTATATAGACAGATGCATCTCATCTGGAAAACTGCTGAAGCAGAAGGCAGATATTGAGCCTTCATTCATGTTTAAGGTCTTTACAACTTTAGGCCAGTGCCTGTGGATGATTGACCGTCCGTCCTTCATCCTCTTCAGGAATATTTCAATATTGAACCGTGGGTGTTGTATGAAAACCTTCCTCGCCTCCTGACCATAGAGGTGGTTTGAGAGGTAATCATCAGTGAACTACTTTGGAAAGGCCTGGAAACAAGGATGTGCATAAACATCTTCTCTATATTGGAAATGGGGCAAAGGAATAAAAAAAGGCAAGGCATAATAGTTAGTACCATCTTGTAGTGAACTGATGTCTTCTTCATTGTGCAGACAAAAATCTTGTTGTTTTTTGCCGCTAATTTCTTTATCCTAACAATCTTTCTGAGTTTCTTGACTTGATTGATATTCATGGACAACTCATTTCCCAATATGCAAAAAGGGTCAAACAGTGGGTCAAAACCTCTGACAGCAGGACCTACATGTGCAAGACCAAATTGTTAAATACCTAAATATTAGAATGGTTCCTGCAATTGCACAATAATGTGCTGTTAGACAATGGACCATGCACGTGCTAACCTCGATTGTAAACCTCAGTGCTTCCCATTGTTTCCCTGCAACACATATAAGGTAGTTAGTCATCAGGTTAAGTAAGGGTTCACATGCTATTAGTAAAATATGTTGATGAAAAATAAGCACATTGCAGATTCATCAGATTAATTCAAGCCACATGGAAAATCCATTTATCCGAACCAAGCATGACTAAGAATTAGAAAATATAACACTTGTATATGTTTCTCATGTATTAAGTGCAGCCAAATTCAATTTATTCATCACATGCACAACAATACAAGATTCTACCCACGACAATTGGACATCGCATTGCAGAATTGAACCAAGCAGTTAACTAAACACCACAACAAGTGAACCAAACATTAACTGAGCACCACATTGCACAATATAACATACTCCTAATAGAAGATCAGATAGTTAACCAGACCAAGCATGCTTAACAACTTGGAAATATAGCAATTGTATTTGTTTCTCATGTATTTACTACAACCAAATTTAATTTATTCCTCACATGATATACAATAATAGAATGCACCCACAACTATTGAATATCGCATTGCGGAATTGAACCAAACAGTTAACTAAACACCACAACACAAATGAATCAAACGTTAACTGAGCAGCACATTACACAATGTATAACCAAACCAAACATGCTTAACAACTTGGGAATATAGCAATTGTATTCGTTTCTCATGTATTTTGTAAAGATAAATTCGATTTATTTCTCACATGGAAGACAATACAAAATTGCTGCCTGAAGAATTGAACATCACGTTTGCAGAATTGAACCAAACAGTTAACTTAAGATGACAAATAATTAACAAAATAGTTAATAAGTGAGCACCACACTACACGACATATAGAACATATACATTAGAGCAACAGATTGCATGGTAAAATTAGATAGCACAATTCACTATAATTTGTGAAGGAAAGGCAGGAGCAGCACACACAACGGGTAAACCGAGCATGCTTAACCGACGTAGTTAGCAAATGGCAAGGTGCTCCTCCAAGATCTGGGGGTCGACACAAATGGCAGCCATCGCGACCTCATCCGCGCGTGCGGCCGTAATTTGCTTCTCCGCTGCCAAATGCTCCTTGAGATCATGCCTATACTACGCGCACCATGGCTTAGGGCGGCGATTATTTGGTGGAGGCGTCGGTGATTTGGATGGAAGGTGTCGCGCCGACGGTCGGGGCATGTGGGATGTGGAAGGAGGAGGATGATGGGGGTTGGGTGTGGATTACCTGCCTGGATAGACGAGGCCGAGCAGCGTGGAGGAGGGTCGTCGGTGAGGAGGCGGCGCTGCAAGCAAGGAGTTAAGGTTTCAACTTGAAAAGGAAGGTGGAAATAGGGAAAATGTGGCTTTTGGTAAGGGGGAGGGGCAGGGAGGTAGATATTTCTGCGGAAGCCGAAAATTTGGAATCGCTTTAGCGAAAAAACTAGCGTGCAAAGTGTCATCAGACACGGTCCCTTATTTAAAACTATCTACGATATGTGAACATCGCAAACGATTCAGATAGCTTAACCCGTGTGTGATGAGTTTGAACGTCAAAAATTTTGGTTTGAATTTCCCTGGTTACAGTGGTCATCCACACATTGCATAATTTGGGTACACAAAGGAGACTATAGCACACTCATACTTCTTAGTCAAGCAAGTTCATCAATTAAACAGAGCTAGCTGACCTAAACATTACTCTAACAAATTAAAGACCAACACTCTTAATTAAAAAAACAAAGAGTACTACTACGGCTGGTGCTCGTCGATCTCCGCCGCCACCTCCATGTCTAGCTCGCGCCCAACAGTCTCCTAGGGAAGGGGCTCCATGGCCTCAATTGCACCATACTTGACAAGCATCTCGCCATCCGCATCCACCATATCTTTGGAATAGGACGCCACGATCTGGGCGTGGGCGGCCGCGATCTAGGCTTTGGCGGGCTCCGTCGTGGCAAGTTATGCCGCGCAGGAATGGACAATTGCTCGAACTCTCTCGGCAATTGCCAACTCCTCGGTCGTGGGTTGCCGACCGTTGTCGGAGAAGCTTCGTTCAATTTGTGCGGTGACCGCCATGAGCTGGGCGTGAACGGCCTCGACATGGTAGTGGGCGGCCTCCATCAGGGCTAAGGCCACCGCTGTGGAACGGACAGTTGCTGTGCTGCTCTCGCCAGTTGCTATCCCCGAGGCAGATGCCGCCGCCGCCGCCTGAGAAGCAACAACGGCCGTTTGGGCTGCCTTGGCCGCCCGAACGCAGACTGCGGTCGCCCTCATGAAGCTTGTTAGCATGCGCCTGGCGGCCGCAGTCGCGCTCTCGCCGGAATGGGCCGCCGAAGTTGCCCACACGACGCGGGTCCACGTCCCCATCTTTCATCGGCGACGAATGAACAGTGAAATGATATTTGGAGAGTGAGCTAGTGTGCTTGACACGCCGGCTGTGGACTATAGCCGACGCACCTTCTCGCGTAAGCCATAGGCGTACTATACACCGACGATGCTCCATGATATTTTGTATTGCATCTCACGGTTGGTGATAATAAATTGTGTGCGATCTACTTGATTTATCGTCTTGATTTGAATTACGTAATGAGGTCACAACCGCAAAGGATGGTGTTTGAATTGCTAGAACTTTTATCTGCAGTGAACATGCAACTATAGGTGTGTCGTCAAAAAAATTGGAATTATTCAGGGTTCGTTTGGACGTTTTTATACATTAACTTGGTTTTGTAGGCATTTCAGGTGCATAATTCAAATTTGAACTACATGCACATGCTCCAGTGCATATAAACGGGTTGAAAAATCAAATATGTGTCCTTAGTTGCATGCTTAGGTCCCATTCAAGAAATGAGAATGAATGTCAAACACCCTGCCACCGTCACTCGGCCGCAAACATTGAGATACCTGGTTTTTAAATTTTAGTAAATCCAAAAATTGTCTAAAATTCATGAAACTTGACATGCTATCATGGAGCGGCATCAACATGTCGTGGTAGAAATTTTGTCCCATTTGGGACAGGTTTGGGTATAAGCTTCTCACAAACCAGAGCTTCTCACAACAAACGTGATGGTTTCGGTAGGGAACATGCCACCTTTGGGGACGAAACGATATCTGTTGCCTCTTATTGCTTTCAAAAAATTTCGAGTGTCAACATAGAACAACAGGAGTGTTGTGTTTAATTTTGAAATTTTTCGAGGTTCGTTTGGACATTTTTATACATTAACTGGGTTTTCCACGCATTTTATGTGCATAATTCAAATTTGAACTACATACACATTCTCCAGTGCATATAAACTGGTTGAAAAATCAAATCTGTGTCCTTGCTTGCATGCTTAGGTCCCATGCAAGAAATGGAAATGAATTCAAACGCGCTACCACCGTCACTCGACCGCAAACATTGAGATACCTGGTTTTTAAATTCTAGTGAATCCAAAACTCGTCTGAAATTCATGAAACTTGGCATGCTGTCATGGAGCGGCATCAACATGCTGTGGTAAAATTTGTGTCCCATTTGGGGCATGTTTGGATATAAGCTTCTCGCAAACCAGAGCTTCTCACAACAAGCGTGATGGTTTCGGTAGGGAACGTGCCACCTTTGGGGATGAAACGATATCTGTTGCCTCTTATTGCTTTAAATTTTTTTCGAGTGTCAACATAGAACAACAGGAGTGTTGTCTTTAATTTTGGAATTTTTCGGGGTTCGTTTGGACATTTTTGTACATTAAATGGGTTTTCCAGGCATTTTATGTACATAATTCAAATTTGAACTACATGCACATGCTCCAATGCATATAAACTAGTTGAAAAATCAAATCCGTGTCCTTGGTTGCATGCTTAGGTCCCATGCAAGAATTGAGAATGAATTTCAAACACCCTGCCACCGTCACTCGGCCGCAAACATTGAGATACCTGGTTTTTAAATTCTAGTAAATTCAAAACTCGTCTGAAATTCATGAAACTTGGCATGCTATCATGGAGAGGCATCAACATGCCATGGTAATTTTTTCCCATTTGGGAGCAGGTTTGGGTATAAGCTTCTCACAAACCAGAGCTTCTCACAACAAGCGTGATGGTTTCGGTAGGGAACGTGCGACCTTTGGGGACAAAACGATATCCATTGCCTCTTATTGCTTTCAAAAAATTTCGAGTGTCAACATAGAACAACAGGAGTGTTGTGTTTAATTTTGAAATTTTTCAAGGTTCGTTTGACATTTTTATACATTAACTTGGTTTTCCAGGCATTTTATGTGCATAATTCAAATTTGAACTACATGCACATTCTCCAGTGCATATAAACTGGTTGAAAAATCAAATCTATGTCCTTGGTTGCATGCTTAGGTCCCATGCAAGAAATGGAAATGAATTTCAAACACTCTACCACCATCACTCAACCGCAAACATTGAGATATCTGGTTTTTAAATTCTAGTGAATCCAAAACTCGTCTGAAATTCATAAACTTGGCATGCTATCATGGAGCGGCATCAACATGCTGTGGTAAATTTTGTCCCATTTGGGGCAGGTTTGGATATAAGCTTCTCGCAAACGAGAGGTTCTCACAACAAGCGTGATGGTTTCGGTAGGGAACGTGCCACCTTTGGGGACGAAACGATATCTGTTGCCTCTTATTGCTTTATTTTTTTTCGAGTGTCAACATAGAACAACAGGAGTGTTGTCTTTAATTTTGGAATTTTTGGGGTTCGTTTGGACATTTTTGTACATTAACTGGGTTTTCCAGGTATTTTATGTACATAATTCAAATTTGAACTACATGCACATGCTCCAATGCATATAAACTAGTTGAAAAATCAAATCTGTGTCCTTGGTTGCATGCTTAGGTCCCATGCAAGAATTTAGAATGAATTTCAAACACCCCGCCACCGTCACTCGGCTGCAAATATTGAGATACCTGGTTTTTAAATTCTAGTAAATCCAAAACTCATCTGAAATTCATGAAACTCGGCATGCTATCATGGAGCGGCATCAACATGCCATGGTAATTTTTTCCCATTTGGGGCAGGTTGGGTATAAGCTTCTCACAAACCAGAGCTTCTGACAACAAGCGTGATGGTTTCGGTAGGGAACATGCCACCTTTGGGACGAAATGATATCCGTTGCCTCTTATTGCTTTCAAAAAAATTCGAGTGTCAAGATAGAACAACAGGAGTGTTGTGTTTAGTTTCGGAATTTCTTGGGGTTCGTTTGGACATTTTTATACATTAACTAGGTTTTCCAGGCATTTTATGTGCATAATTCAAATTTTAACAACATGCACATGCTCCAGTGAATATAAATTGGTTGAAATATCAAATTTGTGTCCTTCGGTGCATTCTTAGGTCCCATGCAAGAAATGGGAATGAATTTCAAACACCCTGCCACCGTCATTCGACCGCAAACTTTGAGGTACTTGGTTTTTAAATTCTAGTAAATCCAAAACTCGTCTGAAATTCATGAAACTTGGCATGCTATCATGGAGCGGCATCAACATGTCGTGGTAAAAAATTTGTCCCATTTGGGGCAGGTTTGGGTATAAGCTTCTCACAAACCAGAGCTTCTCACAACAAGCTTGATGGTTTCGATAGGGAATGTGCCACCTTTGGGGACGAAACGATATCTGTTGCCTCTTATTGCTTTCAAAAAATTTCGAGTGTCAACATAGAACAACATGAGTGTAGTGTTTAATTTTGGAATTTCTCGGGGTTCATTTGGACATTTTTATACATTAACTGGGTTTTCCAGGCATTTTATGTGCATAATTCAAATTTGAACTACATGCACATTCTCAAGTGCATATAAACTGGTTGAAAAATCAAATCTGTGTCCTTGGTTGCATGCTTAGGTCCCATGCAAGAAATGGGAATGAATTTCAAACGCCCTACCACCTTCACTCGACCGCAAACATTGAGATACCTGGTTTTTAAATTCTAGTAAATCCAAAACTCGTCTGAAATTCATGAAACTTGGCATGCTATCATGGAGCGGCATCAACATGTTGTGGTACAAATTTTGTCCCATTTGGGGCAGGTTTGGGTATAAGCTTCTCACAAACTAGAGCTTCTCACAACAAGTGTGATCGTTTCGGTAGGGAACATGCCACCTTTGGGGACGAAACGATATCTGTCGCCTCTTATTGCTTTCAAAATTTTTCGAGTGTCAACATAGAACAACAAGAGTGTTGCATTTACTTTTGGAATTTTTCGGGGTTCTTTTGGACATTTTTGTACATTAATTGGGTTTTTCGGGCATTTTATATGCATAATTCAAATTTGAACTACATGCACATTCTCCAATGCATATAAACTAGTTGAAATATCAAATCTGTGTCCTTGGTTGCATGCTTAGGTCCCATGCAAGAATTGAGAATGAATTTCAAACACCTTGGCACCGTCACTCGGCCGCAAACATTGAGATACCTGGTTTATAAATTCTAGTAAATCCAAAACTCGTCTGAAATTCATGAAACTTGGCATGCTATCATGGAGCGGCATCAACATGCCATGGTATTTTTTTCCCATTTGGGGCAGGTTTGGGTATAAGCTTCTCACAACAAGCGTGATGGTTTCAGTAGGGAACATGCCACCTTTGGGGACAAAACGATATTTGTTGCCTCTTATTGCTTTCAAAAAATTTCGAGTGTCAACATAGAATAACAGGAGTGTTGTGTTTAATTTTGGAATTTGTCGGGGTTTGTTTGGACATTTTTATACATTAACTGGGTTTTCCAGGCATTTTATGTGCACAATTCAAATTTGAACTACATGCACATGCTCCAGTGCATATAAAAAAAGAAATGTGTGTCCTTCGGTGCATGCTTAGGTCCCATGCAAGAAATGTGAATGAATATCAAACACCCTGCCACCATCGTTCGGCCGCAAACATTGAGATACTTGGTTTTTAATTCTAGTAAATCCAAAACTCGTCTGAAATTCATAAAACTTGGCATGCTATCATGGAGCAGCATCAACATGCCGTGGTAAAATTTTTGTCCCATTTGGGGCAGGTTTGGGTATAAGCTTCTCACACACCAGAGCTTCTCACAACAAGCGTGATAGTTTTGGTAGGGAACGTGCCACCTTTGGGGACGAAACGATATCTGTTGCCTCTTATTGCTTTCCAAAAATTTCGAGTGTCAACATAGAACAACAAGAGTGTTGCCTTTAATTTTGGAATTTTACAGGGTTCATTTGGACATTTTTGTACATTAACTGGGTTTTCCGGGCATTTTATATGCATAATTCAAATTTGAACTACATGCACATGCTCCAATGCATATAAACTAGTTGAAAAATCAAATCTGTGTCCTTGGTTGCATGCTTAGGTCCCATGCAAGAATTGAGAATGAATTTCAAACACCCTGGCACCGTCACTCGGCCGCAAACATTGAGATACCTGATTTTTAAATTCTAGTAAATCCAAAACTCGTGTGAAATTCATGAAACTTGGCATGCTATCATGGAGCGGCATCAACATGCCATGGTAAAAAAATTCCCATTTGGGGCTGGTTTGGGTATAAGCTTCTCACAACAAGCGTGATGGTTTCGGTAGGGAACATGCCACCTTTGGGGACAAAACGATATCCGTTGCCTCTTATTGCTTTCAAAAAAATTCGAGTGTCAACATAGAATAACAGGAGTGTTGTGTTTAATTTTGGAATTTCTTGGGGTTTGTTTGGACATTTTTATACATTAACTGGGTTTTCCAGGCATTTTATGTGCATAATTCAAATTTGAACTACATGCACATGCTCCAGTGCATATAAATTGGTTGAAAAATCAAATATGTGTCCTTCGGTGCATGCTTAGGTCCCATGCAAGAAATGAGAATGAATTTCAAACACCCTGCCACCGTCATTCGGCCGCAAACATTGAGATACTTGGTTTTTAAATTCTAGTAAATCCAAAACTCGTGTGAAATTCATAAAACTTGGCATGCTATCATGGAGCAGCATCAACATGCCGTGGTAAAATTTTTGTCCCATTTGGGGCAGGTTTGGGTATAAGCTTCTCAGAAACCAGATCTTCTCATAACAAGTGTGATGGTTTCGGTGGGGAACGTGCCACCTTTGGGGACGAAACAATATCCGTTGCCCATTTATTGATTTCGAAAAATTTCTAGTGTCAACATAGAACAACAGGAGTGTTGTCTTTAATTTTGGAATTTTTCGGGGTTCGTTTGGACATTTTTATACATTAACTTAGTTTTGTAGGCATTTTATGTGCGTAATTCAAATTTGAACTACATGGACATGCTCCAGTGCACATAAATTGGTTGAAAAATCAAATATGTGTCCTTGGTTGCATGCTTAGGTCCCATGCAAGAAATGAGAATGAATTTCAAATACCCTGCCACCGTCACTCAGCCGCAAACATTAACATACTTGGTTTTTTAAATTCTAGTAAATCCAAAACTCGTCTGAAATTCATGAAACTTTGCATGCTATCATGGAGCAGCATCAACATGCCGTGGTAAAAAAATTATCCCATTTGGGGCAGGTTTGGGTATAAGTTGCTCACAAACCAGAGCTTCTCACAACAAGCATGATGGTTTCGGTAGGGAACATGCCACCTTTGGGGATGAAACAATATCTGTTGCCTCTTATTGCTTTCAAAAATTTTCTAGTGTCAATATAGAACAACAGGAGTGTTGTGTTCAATTTTGGAATTTTTCGGGGTTCGTTTGGACATTTTTATACATTAATTGGGTTTTCTAGGCATTTTATATGCATAATTCAAATTTGAACTACATGCACGTGCTCCAGTGCATATAAATTTGTAGAAAAATCAAATCTTTGTCCTTCGGTGCATGCTTAGGTCCCATGCAAGAAATGGGAATGAATTTCAAACACCACGGCATTGTTGATTGCCGGCAAAACATTGAGTTACTTTGCTTTTAAATTCTAGTAAATCCAAAACTCGTTTGAAATTCATGAAACTTGGAATGCTATAATGGAATGGCACCCGACATGCTGTGGTATTTTTGGTGTCCATTTTGAGAGAAGGCGCACTCGAGTAATAGCCAACAAAGGCATTTTGAAACAAATAGCTGCCACTGTAACATCTCAAACGTTTTGTATAATTTGAATTGTGTGCTTTATGGTAACCATTCACGTGACGCCATGCCTCACTCTTTTAATGGCTAGGAGGTGCCGTGCCGACATGTGCTTGAGTGCTTGACTAAACGGGAGGCATGCGAGCTGTACTCCAATACGGAGGCTCACCGGGAAGCATGCAAGTTGTACGCCGCGCAGGCTCACCGGGAAGCGAGCCCTTTGTCTTCCATGGCCGCCCGCCTTGCTCGCATCCTCTACATTAGTGGCGCCCAAGCCGCAGTTTAATACAGTTTTTAAATATAAAACACTCATCGCAAACATTTTAGTTAGAACACCCGTATGCAAAACCGATAACTTCCCCAAGAAACCAAGGGAAAATGTGCCTAGCAGGATTTGTGCAGCTCTTGATCGCAAACGTTTTAGTTAGAACACCCGTATACAAATCGACAGCTTCCCAACCACGTACAAACAATTTGGTAAGATTTGCATCTGTCATATTGGGTATGTTGCCATTTGTCAAACTGGAAAGATTGACATTTGTTGATCTAGTAACATTGCCATTTGTCAATCCTTGTAACACTACGATTTGTCAACATATGCAGCTAGAAATCACTAGCACTATCTAATTTTTGCAACTAAGTTTCAGTAATTAAGCATAGATTTCATTCATAGATTAAGTAGTCATTCTTAATTTATACAAACAGTTCAACTCGACAGCTGAACCGATCAAACTTTTCCCCAACTGTTGCCAACCACGTACTGAAATAGCTTATTCAACTATATATACTAGCTAATTTAAGTATGTTGTACAGTTCCACCACACATCTATAGTCAGATGAACTGAACAAAATAGCCCCTAAATACTACTACTACGGAGGGGCTTTGTGCTACTTCCGGCAGCATCTCCTCTGCCGAGCGCGCTCAGTAAGAGGCAGAGGAGGAGGAGGCCGACGAGCTGGACAAATGCAATACGGTGCCTGCCGCTGCTGCACGTTCAGTGACGCTCGCTAGCTCGAACGCACACTGCCGCTACAGATGACCCCTCTCGAAGCGGCCGGACTGCTCGTAGATCTCCCGATTCTTCGCCTCCGCGTCGGCGTGTGCTGTGGCCACGACTGCAGTAAGGCTCTTTGCATACTCGACGAGGCGCTCCTCCTCCTCCCATAGGAACTCGATGTAGCACGCAAGGTCGCTAACGCAGGTGCGGGCCTCCACCTCCACCTTCCTCCTTCGGGCGGTGGTGGCGGAGCAGGTGATGATCCCGGCGGTCGACGGTGGGCTGGCTGCCACGACGGCCACATCCCGCCTTCGGGCCGCGGTGGCGGAGCGGGTGATGGACGGCAGTGGGGTGGCGGCCACGACGGCCACCTCCCGCCTATGGTCCGCGGCGGCGGAGTGGGCGATGGCCCTGGCTTTCGACGGTGGTGTGGCGGCAACGGCGGCCGGCAACAGCTACCGACGGGCAGCGGCGGCAGAGCGTGTGGTGGGTGTTTTGCGCACACCCAACAGGGACGCCACGCGCACTACACTACGCCGAGGACTGAACCCCCGCCGCGGTGTAGACTCCTAGCTGGAGCTATTCTCTGATGACGGTGGAGTGGTTGAGCGATGACGACGGACCGGTGCCATTGGCGATTGTGGGAGAAGCAAACGAGATAAGCTACAGGGAGGGAGGGGGAAATGCGACGCAGGACTCACCGGCCATGAGGGTTTATATAGCAGGCCGGTAAGCATTGGGATTTTGGGGGATTTCACCAAGTCGGGCGGGAATCTTGCGCGGGAACCTGCGAGGTTGCGCGGAACGGGCTCACCGACAATTCATTGGACCGTTTGGCCAAAAGAATGCCCCCTCACGCTGCGCAAGCTTGCGCTGTAAGCCATCTGCGGCAGCGGGGTAACAAGACGTGCGAGAGGAGGATGAAAGGACACATACACATACAATTAATACAAAAAACGTTTTTGATTTAATTACCTACTATACCCCGTCCCGGTTTATATGTAGGATTTAACTAATAAAATACGAATGCATGTCATCAAAGATTATATCGTTGGATTCGTATTTGAACATAGTTTCCAGTTATACAATTTTCGTAACATGCATTAACACTTTTTGGTTAAATTTAAGGTTATATACCAGCAAGCGTTTGCCCGCAACACACACGGATTATTGTAGGATCGAGAAGAGGTGTCTAGAGGGGGGTGATTAGACCCTTAACAAAGAAAAGTAGCAGTTTTTAATTTCTTTAAGTTAAGGTGGAGTTTTAGCACAAGTTTAAACATTCACGATACATTTCAAGCAAGCATGGCAAGAGTATATGAGCAGTGGAAAGTAAAGCATGCAACTTGCAAGAAAGTAAGGGGATGGGATTGGAGTGTGCAAACACAATTGGAGACACATGGATTTTTGGCGTGGTTCCGATAGGTGGGGCTATCGTACATCCACATTGATGGAGACTTCAACCCATGAAGGGTAACGGTTGCACGAGTCCACGGAGGGCTCCACCCACGAAGGGTCCATGAAGAAGCAACCTTGTCTATCCCACCATGGCCATCGCCTACAAAGGACTTGCCTCACTTGGGTAGATCTTCACGAAGTAGGCGATCTCCTTGCCCTTACAAACTCCTTAGTTCAACTCCACAATCTTGACGGAGGCTCCCAAGTGACACCTAACCAATCTAGGAGACACCACTCTCCAAAAGGTAATAGATGGTGTGTTGATGATGAACTCCTTGCTCTTGTGCTTCAAATGATAGTCTCCCCAACACTCAACTCTCTCTCATAGATTTGGATTTGGTGGAAAGATGATTTGAGTGGAAAGCAACTTGGGGAAGGCTAGAGATCAAGATTCTTGTGGTTGGATTGGAATATCTTGGTCTCAACACAAGAGTAGGTAGTTCTCTCACAGAAAATGAATGGTGGAAGTGTAGGCACGTTCTGATGGCTCTCTCCACGAATGGAGGATGGGTGGAGGGGTATATATAGCCTCCACACAAAAACTAGCCGTTACACACAATTCACCAAACTCGGTGGGACTAAATCGAGAAACTCGGTCAGACCGGTATGGTTCAAAATGTGAACGTTAGAGTTTTCGGTGGGACTGATATGATCAACTCAGTGGGACCGATGTGCTAGGGTTAGGGTAAAACCTCAACTCGGTTTGACCGGTTACACAAACTCGGTGGGACCGATTTTGGTAATAAGCAAAACAGAGAGTTGGTCAAGCAAACTCAGTGGGACCAATTGCATATCTCGGTGAGACCAAAATAATTGCAACAAGCAACAAAGAGTTTGAAAGCCCATCTCGGTAAGACTGAGATCCCATCGGTGAGACCGAACTGATTAGGGTTTCTGGCAGTGGCTATGTCAAGTGAACTCGGTGGTGCTGAATAGATCAAATCAGTGGGGTCGAGTTTGACTTTTGGTTTGGAACATATGTGGAAATGAGAAAGTGGTTGAGGGCTTTGGAGCATATCACTAAGCACTTTGAGCAAGCAAGCCATTAAGCAACACCTCACCCCCTTTTAATAGTATTGGCTTTTCTTATGGACTCAATGTGATCTTGGATCACTAAAATGAAAATGAAGAGTCTTGAGCTTTTGCCAGTCTTTGTCCTTAGCTTCTTGAAAGGGTTCCACATCCTCTTGTCCATGCCACTCCACTGTTGAACTCATCTGAAATATACTAGGTAGAAGTATTAGTCCAACAAGAGATATGTTGACATTAATTACCAAAATCACCCAGGGAGCACTTGTGCTTTCACTTATTCCATCACAAACAGCTTGGATGGATCAACTGTATGCCACGTATCACACATGCAACTCTAATCTGATTCATGCTTGATGTCTCCGACATCGCTCGCATAGTTCGTCTTATTTTCCACATATCACTGTGCCGGCCTCTGCTCACGTCCCTCGGCAAGCTCTGCTCGCCGTTAGGCGCCGCAGAGCGCTGTGCTCGCTGTTAGGTGCCGTGGCGTGCTCTGCTTGCGTCCGTTGGCGCGCTCTGCTCGCGTCCGTCGGTGCGCTCAGCTTGTGGACAGCTTTTCCTTGCGTGTTCAATTTATATATGCATATATATATATGGTTGCTCGCCGTTGAGGCAACAGCAGAGCGCTCTGCTCGCGTCCCTCTACGCGCACTCTGCCAGCGGTTGGGCGTGCGCACGATCACGTTGGGGGCCCCATATGCATGCGGTTGCGCCGCGTGCGTTGCCACACGATGCAGTTACATGCGGCACGATGGAATTACGCGCTGCAAATTAGAACTACCATCAGGGCCTACCGATATTCCTGGCCGTCCGGCTTCCCCTTTAATTACCGCAGCCATTATAACCTTAGTCTCTTCAACCTTTCGATCGCGCCCCACAACACAACAAGCACACCCATGATGACACATAGGGAGGGGGTGTCTAGCGGCGCTCCAATGGAGTTCGGAGAGCATAGAGTGGAGACCCACGCGAGGGAGATAGATCTCTCAATGGTGTACACCATCGACCCGGCCGTGGTGGACGATTACTTCAACAACGTTGAACAGTTGCTTGCTCGAGACAAGTACAAGGTGGTCGACATCGACCTCCAGTACACCGTCGGTCGTCCCGGCATAGATCATAAGGTTGCCGTCGCCCAGTTGTGCGTGCGCCATCATGTCCTCATCTACCACTACTGCATTGGCCACAGAGCCTTGCGACCATTTCAACAGGTTTGTCAACAGCACCGACTACAAGTTTGCCACAGTGGAAACCACCGATGATGTAAAAGCGCTCAGTGTTACGGGCTTGGCCTGCAAGAACCTTGTCGAAATCCATGACCACTACAAGGTCTGGGGCACCATGAAGAAGGACTCCCTGGTCGAACTCGCCTCGGCCATCATCGACCCCTACTACGAGAAGATGAAGCAGGATGCCCAGAGAACAAGTCCCCTATCCTGGCACAGGGCCTGGATGTGGCAACCGGATGAACCTCACGTCAGGTTCGCGGCCAAGAGCGTGTACACATGCTACGAGATTCACAGGCGGATCGTTGACATGAGGAAGTGCCTCGTTACCCAAATCGACGAGCCCGGATCGAGCCACAAGTAGAGCAAGCGTCACAAGAAGTAGATGATGACCAGATGATCGTTTATGCTAGTTAATCATGCATGTAATATATAGTTTACTTAATTGGTGTGTGTGGAAATGTCATGTGTGTAGTAGCTACCTATGTAATTATGCATGTAATAGTTTACTTTGGTGTGTGCAAATGCCATGGTTGTAGTAGCCAGCTATGTAAGTGGATGTTTAATTTGGTTATGCAACCATGTCCTTATAAGTGTGTATATAATATATGTGTTTTTGTTCTGTATGCAATCCCATCACACAACACACACGTCTTATTAGCAGCAACCGTCTGTGTTCTTATCGGTCTTCGCACACATTTCTGATTACAGACCTGTTTGCCGCGTATCACACACATCTTGTTATATTGAACCATTTCTGTTCTCTTGTCTCAACACAAATAGTTCATCTGAGTGAACCGCATGCCGTATATCACACACACCTTGATCCGGCTGACCGTTTCTTTTGTGTTGCCTAATCACAAACAGTTCATCCGAGTGAACCGTATGTTGTATATCACACACACCTCCATCTAGCTGCCCGTTTCTTTTGTTCCTCCTCGTCGCAAACAGTTAATTGAACTGAACCGTATGCCCTGCATTGCACACGCTATTGGTGTCAAAACCGGCGGATCTCGGGTAGGGGGTCCCAAACTGTGCGTCTAAGGCCGATGGTAACAGGAGACGGGGGATACAATGTTTACCCAGGTTTGGGCCCTCTCTATGGAGGTAATACCCTACTTCCTGCTTGATTGATCTTGATGAATATGAGTGTTACAAGAGTTGATCTACCACGAGATCATAATGGCTAAACCCTAAAAGTCTAGCCTGACTATGATTATGAGGATATGTCTATGGAGCTAGCCCTTCAGTTTATATAGACACAGGAGGGATCTAGGGTTACATAAGGTCAGTTACAGATAAAGGAATCTTCATATTTGATCGCCAAGCTTGCCTTCCACGCTAAGGGGAGTCCCATCCGGACACGGCAGAGTCTTCGGCCTTTGTATCTTCATGACCCATCAGTCCGGCCCATATCCAATAGATCGTACGTCCGAGGACCCCTTAGTCCAGGACTCCTTCAGTAGCCCCTGAACCAGACTTCAATGATGAGGTATCCGGTGCGCAAATTGTCTTTGGCATTGCAAGGCGGGTTCCCCTTTCCTAATACTTCAAGATAGTCTTCGGATGAAACGAACGTGTTCGGATCTGCAACACAAGTACCACACATACAGCTGTAGACAATATAATATTTCACGAGTCCCATCTACTGACAACTTTTTGCAAGATGACATCATGTCTGTCCGATCATTATATCGAACCGTTTTTGTCTGCCATTCCGTGTTTCGAGATGTCGTTTCCATTGGCACGTCTTGTCAAAGCAGAGATCGTGTCCCCTTATCGCGGGATTCTCATCAATATGGGCGTGGGTAATCCAACCGGGACTCCCTTTCTTCACCCACGCCTTCTATCTTCCTATGCCCTTCCATTCGTGAGCTCCAGCGCCCAAGTTCTCATCTTCCCCCACTCGAGAACTCCCTTTCTTCACCCACGCCTTCTATCTTCCTATGCCCTTCCATTCGTGAGCTCCAGCGCCCAAGTTCTCATCTTCCCCCACTCGAGCAAGCTCTCAACCATGTCCGGATCCGGAGGTCAAGGCAAGTGGATGGCCTCCTCCGTCAAGGAGAAGGATATTACTGAGCTTCGGGCGGCCGGGTATCTGGCGAAGGAAATCGCCCACCGTCTTCCAGCCAAGGGGCAAGTCGTCCCTACACCGAAGCCCAACGAGAGGGTGGTATTCATCCCTCATTTCATCCGCGGGCTAGGGTTTCCACTCCACCCTTTCGTCCGCGGGCTGATGTTCTATTACAGGCTAGACTTCCATGATCTAGCCCTGAAATCTTTCCTCAACATCTCGGCATTCAATGTCATGTGTGAGGCCTTCCTCCGCATCCAGCCCCACTTCGGGCTGTGGCTCAAGGTCTTCAGCGTGAAGCCGAAGGTGGTGGATGGCTAGCACGCGGAGTGCAGCGGCGCCATGGTGAGCAAGCTGACCAACGTCTCCTGGCCAAAAGGTACTTTTGTGGAGACTGTCAAGGAGTGGTAGAAACTGTGGTTCTACATCACAGAACCCCGCGGTGCCACCTGGGCCGCGGCTGCCGAATTCAACTCTGGAGCTCCAATGCGGCTCAGCTCCTGGATTGAGAAGAGTCCGAATTGGTCTTCGTCATACGAGCTGATAGTGCTGCAAACGCGCATTCAAAGCATGGTGGATAAAAACATCAAGCTCGTCGACGTAATCCAAGTGATGCTAGTTCGCGGGATCCTCCCATGCCAAAGCCGAAGCCGCCCTTTATGGGAATTCAATTCGAAGAAGCACCAAACTCTGGAAAGGCTCTTCGGAACCACCCACGAAGATTCCTGGAAGTTGCTCTTCAAAGGCAACGAGATGCTGCCAGCCATAGATTTGGACCGCGGGCACGACATTACCCACCCCGCCAACGAGGTAATCCTTTAACACATCCTCTACTTGCTTATTTCAAGGAGGATATATGAACTTTTATTATCATTGCTTTTTCAAGAATGGACGGAGAGGGCGAAGCGGATTTGGTGTCCGGCTCCGCTACTCGAGGAACCAATCATCCCGCGCCTGGCGAATATGCTGGTACCGGCGCCCTATACGGCGTCGGAGAAGAAGGCCAAGAAGAAGGCCAAGGGGGTCTGGAGCGGCCCCCGCCGCAAGGGCACTTCGACGTGACGTTCGAAGACAAGACCCGCTCCTCCGCCACCGAAGACGACGACGAGGAGGAGGAGGAGCAGGAGGAGGAGGAGAGCGACTCTCCCCCTGATGGGGGGAGGAAGAAGAGGGCGGCCTCCACAAATTTGGAGGCAGAGGCGCCCAAGAGGGGGAAAGCCCCCCTTGTGGATAACTCCGCATGGGACGTCGACAGCATCCCAGAGCGAAGCCCCCGGACCAAGCCCCTGACCGCATCGTGAGTACTAAGATCCCGCACTTGTCTATTTATCCGGCCTCTCCACTTTATGGTATTAATATGGTTAATCATGTTATCGCACTCTGGCACACGACAGCTCCCAACAATCCTCGTCAAGAGGCTCGTTGGATTCAAAGGCAATGGCCAGCAAGACACCGCGGGCCGCTTACTCTCCCAAGGCCAAGGGAGACGACGAGGTGCTGTCCCAAAGGACCTTCCCAGGCCAGGGAGAGGTTCAGGAGGCCGTCATGGTGGCGCCGGAGGGCGAAACCTCAGCCGCCGGACACATGGGGGAATAGACCCCCATGGAGACTGACGATGGGGCCATGCTTAATTCGGCCCCCATCCGAGCACGGATCCGGAGACCCATACGGCCTCAGAGTCCTACAAGCAGCCTCCTTCAAGAGAAGGAGGCGTGCCCATCCCACCGGTGACCTCTGTCCAACCAAAGGCGCCGGATAATCTATTGGAAGCGCTATGAGGTGCTTCCATTGTGGAAGAACACCGTATCCTTATGGGTACGGTGATTGAGAAGGTTCAGTCCATCAAGAGCGGACTGACTGAAGCCTGCAGCGGCCTGCTGACAGGTTTTGAGGTAAGCGGTGTAATAGGGAAAATCCCAATATAGACAATAGCCCCTGAGATACTGTCCGGTGTTCGGAAAGAAAAGATGGATAGGGGATCAATTAAACTTCGCAGGAAACTAACTAAAATGTGTCTGATGTGAATAAGCAGGCGTCGTTGCTGGCCGCAACCTCACATACTGCCGAAGTCTCTGGACTGAAGCAGAGACTGGAGCGGGCCGAGGAGGAGCTCGACCAAGCGAGGAAGCAGCTGGAAGACCAGCAAGGTATGTAATGACTCGCTATATATTCTGAAAGAAGAAATGACGTACATTGACCATAGTGTCATGATATGTGTAGGAGTGACGACCAAGGTTGAGGCCCTTAAAAAGGCCCTGGCCGAGGCCGAGGGGAGAGCTGTCAAGGAGCAGGCCATTCGTAAGAAGCTTAAGGCCCGGCTGAACGAGGTCCAACAAGAGCTCCAGGACGCTGTGAAGAAGTATGAGACCTTGGAGGGCGATGTTTCGGCTCGAGAGGCCGAACTCGCAAAGGCTCATCAAAGCACGGAAGCGGCCCGGGTTGAGGCCCAGGGTGCCCTCCAGGAGATCCGAGAGGCCAAGAAGATCGCGACGGGTAAGGCGTTTAGTATGCAAAGCAAGTATGTGAAGAAGAAGTATTTCTTACTAACATGGATTCGGAGTTCTCCAGGGGCGTTTGCAGATCTGCCACGCAGTGTGTCCGACGCTGCGGAGTTCTCCTGAGCCGAAGAAGGGAGCTCAACGGAGAAACTGTTCTGGTCGCAATACCTTGCCCCAGAGCATCCAGTGCCCTTCACCGATCAGCTGAAACAGCTGGTCGAGCTGCATAGGGTGGCCGAACTGGCCATGAAGGATTTGATAATCCAGCTGTGGCCTGTCAAAGCTATGCCCGGCAGCTACTTCGGGCTCGTGAAGCGGCTGGTGAACGCCTGTCCTCGGCTGGACATCGTCAAGCGATCGGCCTGCATTGAAGGTGCGCGCATGGCCTTCGCCCGCGTCAAGGTGTGGTGGGCGAAGATGGACGTTGTGAAGTTGACGACCAAGGGGCCGCCAGAGGGCAAGGAGCACCGCATGCCCGAGCGGTATTTTGCAGATGTCCTAGAGGGGTCTCGCATTGTAGCAACGCAATGTGCGCAAGACGTTATTTTCGAATGAATACATTCATGTTGTCTTTGCCTTGTATTATGAAACAAAATAGTTATGTAATATAATGTTTTGCTATTTAAAGAATTTCTCCTCCTGTGCGGCCGTGTTATGTGAAAGCTGAGAGTTGGCCAGTCGTCGGCTTCTGCCCCCACGTAGGAAATACGGGGGTGTTCGGGATGTAATCTAAACACTCTTTATCCAATTGTTTGGTCCTTGAAGGAGGTGTTTAGCGCGATGAACCAGGCAATCGGACTATGCGGCGTTAGCACCCTCACTTAGCCATAGGAGTTTGACAATAGAAATATAGGCGCAGCCCCTAGTATCCAAACTAGGATGCTGTAAACACTTATCGGGTAAGTACCAATCCCTCTCGTGATGCGGAAAAAATCTCTAAGGATTTGAGACCTCCGAAGAGCTGACCGGCTCTCGCTGCATCATGACAGTCAGTTTTCGGCTTTCTCTACTGAGGTGCTCATCCGGGTAAACCAGGGCACAATCACAGTAGTTCTCCCTTTACTACCCTAGCTAATACAGCGGAACATAAGGTAGTAAGCACAGGAGCCGGGCAACCCAACTATTGACCAAAGACATGATTTGGAGCCAATGCATATAGTGCCAAATTCGGGGTGCTAAACTATACTGCAGAAGTGTTCGGACTTTTGTTGCCGTGTTGTGGGGTGCTATGAAGCCCCTGGAAAATTGAAACGTACCAGAGTGTACGGGTGCTATTTGATAAAGTTATCAAAAATAAAAAAGGAGAAAAGGTAGTAAGCTAGAGCCGTAAAATTTTGGTCGCAAACTGTTTCCATTATAATTTCATTAGTGCGTTGAAGCGCATTTATACAAGTAGTGCAATAAGCAGAAGGCTATGTACTATGTCTTAACCAAGGGAGAGCTGTGTGTGGGTCCTGAAAACATGTAAAGGGATCATTAAAGAAACAACCTAAAAATTCCCCAGTACGTCCATGCTTCTTGTCGTCTTGGTGTTTTTATCCTTGGAAAAGAATCGATGGTCGAGCCGTCAGGAAAGGCCTGTGAAAAAGAAACCTGAAAAAAGGGAAAAAGGAAACAGTGAAAGTGTGTGTGTCCGGGGCGGTCGAGCCGTATTGTAGATCACAAGCTGGTTATGCCTCCATCCGTGCCCATGGTATTTTTAGTGCGTAGTTATGTACGCGCGGTACAATTGCCGCCACTTGGTCAGGACTGGGACGGAGGCCGAATTGCTAGTGGAGCTCTTGACGAGCCGAGCTGTCCTACTGCAGAATGGTCCAGACTCTCTTGACAGTGTCTAGGGAATTGGCCGCAGAATTAAGGTTCTGCTTAAAAAGGCCGCTCTGTACTTCTGCCGCTAAGGCAGCGGTGTGCTTCTCAGTACGGAGGGAGCGTTCCGTGTTTCCATTAACTGTTATGACGCCTCGTGGTCCGGGCATCTTGAGCTTAAGATAAGCGTAGTGTGGCACCGCATTGAATCGAGCAAATGCGGTTCGTCCGAGCAGTGCATGGTAGCCACTGCGAAAGGGGACGATATCAAAGATTAACTCCTCACTTCGGAAATTTCCCGGAGATCCGAAGATAACCACCAGTGTGATTGAGCCCGTACAGCGGGCCTCTATGCCTGGTATGACTCCTTTAAAGGTAGTTTTTGTGGGCTTGATCCGTGATGGATTGATGCCCATTTTGCGCACTGTATCCTGATAAAGCAAGTTGAGGCTGCTGCCACCGTCCATCATGACTCGCATTAGGTGGAACCCGTCGATTATTGGGTCCAAGTACATTGCAGCTGAACCGCCGTGACGGATACTGGTCGGATGATCCCGGCGATCGAAAGTGATCGGGCATGACGACCATGGATTAAATTTTGGGGCGACTGGCTCTATCGCGTAGACGTCCCTGAGCGCGCTCTTGCGCTCCCTCTTGGGGATGTGGGTAGCATATATCATGTTCACCGTTTTGACCTGAGGGGGAAACTTCTTCTGTCCCCCTGTGTTCGGTAGTCGGGGCTCTTCGTCGTCGTCTTCTCTTTGCGATCCCTGCTCCTTGCTTTTGGCGTTTAACTTGCCGGCCTATTTAAAAACCCAACAATCTCTGTTGCTATGATTGGGTGGTTTGTCTGGGGTGCCATGAATCTGGCACGGACGATCGAGTATGCGGTCCAAGCTAGATGAGCCCAAATTGTTCTTTTTGAATGGCTTCTTCCGCTGACCGAGCTTAGATCCACTGAATCCGGCATTGACCGCCGTGTTATCGGTGCTGTCATTGTTGTTTCGACGCTTGTATCTGTTGCATCGAGACTTGTCGTTCCTATTTTTGGCCTCAGGGGTGCCGGCGTCGTTTGTATTGTTTTTGCTACGGGCCAGCCAACTATCCTCACCCGCACAAAAGCGGGTCATGAGTGCCGTGAGGGCTGCCATGGACTTTAGCTTCTCTTGGCCGAGGTGGCGAGCGAGCCATTCGTTGCGGATGCTGTGTTTGAAGGCCGCTAGGGCTTCGGCATCCGGATAGTCGACAATCTTGTTCTTTTTAGTTAAGAACCTAGTCCAGAATTTTCTAGCAGACTCTCCGGGCTATTGAACTATATGGCTTAAGTCATCCGCGTCCAGAGGTCGAACATATGTGCCTTGGAAGTTGTCAAGGAAGGCTTCTTCCAAGTCCTCCCAGCTCCTGATGGAATTTTGGGGCAGGCTGTTCAGCAGTGTCGGGCTGGCCCTTTGAGTTTTAGGGGGAGGTATTTAATGGCGTGAAGGTCATCGCCGCGGGCCATATGAATATGGGGAATGAAGTCTTCGATCCATACCGCAGGGTCTGTGGTTCCATCGTATGATTCCATATTTACGGGTTTGAACCCTTCTGGGAACTCATGTTCCATGACTTCGTCAGTGAATCAAAGAGGGTGTGCGGCGCCTCTATATCAGGCCGCATCACGACGTAGCTCTGATGGAGTCTGTCTACGACTTTCGGCCTGCGCATGACTAGGTCTGTCACGTCCGAATAGATGGCCGTCATCATGTGTCGAGGCACATCCTCGCGATCCGTAGATCAATCTGGTATGTCCTGCTCTATTGTTCAGGTCCTGCCTAAGGTCATATGTATGATCGCGAGCTGTTGTACCTCTGCCTTTGCAATGAGGTGGGGTGGGCTGGTGTTCGGCTTGAGTTGCCGTTTTATCCCGACCACGTGGTGTTCGGTCAGCCGCATTGCGTGATGGGGGTATGTGCTTCGGCGCATCCTCGTCGAACTAAGGTAGCAATTTGCGCTTTGGGTAGCTTTTGGCTGGGCACTTAAGGCCGTATTCTTTGGCTTCTAGGACATCGGTCCATTTATCATTGAGCAGATCTTGGTCAGCTTGAAGCTGCTGTTGCTTCTTTTTTAGGCTCCTTGCAGTGACTATTAGCTGGCGCTTGAAGCGCTCCTGCTCAAGAGGTTCCTCAGGCACGATAAAATCCTCAGTGCCGAGGCTCGCCTCGTCCTCGGAGAGCGGAAGATAATTACTGTCCTCCGAGTATTCGTGCGTGGCCTGTTTACCAGGTCTAATTTGCCCATCCTCCCATTCATCCTGTTCGGCAGTTTTATCAACGGGGTCTTTGTTGTCTTTGGCGCCTTCCGAAGTGTTATCTTCTCTTGTGCCGGTGTTGCTGTCTTTGCTGTAGCGTGACTTGGAGCGGTGATACATCCATTTTGCATCATGCTTTTATATCGATATTTATTGCATTATGGGTTGTTATTACACATTATGTCACAATACTTATGCCTATTCTCTCTTATTTTACAAGGTTTACATAAAGAGGGAGAATGCCGACAGCTCGGATTCTGAGCTGGAAAAGGAGCAAATATTAGAGACCTATTCTGCACAGCTCCAAAAGTCCTGAAACTTCACGGAAGTCAATCTCAGAATATATAAAAAATACTGAGCACAAGAAGTTCACCAGGGGGCCACACCCTGCCCACGAGGGTGGGGGCGCGCCCTACCCCCTGGGCGCGCCCCTACCTCGTGGCCCCCCTGGTGGCCCTCCGGTGGCCATCTTATGATATATGGAGTCTTTCGATGAGGAAAAAATCAGAAGCCATCTCCTCGGACGAAACTCCGCCGCCACGAGGCAGAACCTTGGTGGAACCAATCTAGGGCTCCGGCAAAGCTGTTCTGCCGGGAAAACTTCCCTCCGGGAGGGGGAAATCATCGCCATCGTCATCACCAACGTTCCTCTCATCGGGAGAGGGCAATCTCCATAAACATCTTCACCAGCACCATCTCCTCTCAAAACCCTAGTTCATCTCTTGTATCCAATTCTTGTCTCCAAGTCCGAGATTGGTACTAGTAGGTTGCTAGTAGTGTTAATTACTCCTTGTAGTTGATGCTAGTTGGTTTATTTGGTGGAAGATCATATGTTCAGATCCTATGTGCATATTAATACCCCTCTGATTATGAACATGATTATGCTTTGTGAGTAGTTACGTTTGTTCCTGAGGACATGGCAGAAGTCTTGCTATTAGTAGTCATGTGAATTTTGTATTCGTTCGATATTTTGATGAGATGTATGTTGTCTCTCCTCCAGTGGTGTTATGTGAACGTCGACTACATAACACTTCACCATTATTTGGGCCTATAGGAAGGCATTGGGAAGTAATAAGTAGATGATGGGTTGCTAGAGTGACAGAAGCTTAAACCCTAGTTTATGCATTGCTTCGTAAGGGGCTGATTTGGATCCATATGTTTCATGCTATGGTTAGGTTTACCTTAATACTTTTGTTGTAGTTGCGGATGCTTGCAATAGAGGTTAATCATAAGTGGGATGCTTGTACAAGTAAGGACAGTACCCAAGCACCGGTCCACCCACATACCAAATTATCAAAGTACCGAACGCGAATCATATGAATGTGATGAAAACTAGCTTGACGATATTCCCACGTGTCCTCGGGAGAATTTTCTCTATATAAGAGTTTGTCCAGGCTTGTCCTTTGCTACAAAAAGGATTGGGCCACCTTGCTGCACTTTATTTACTTTTGTTACTTGTTGCTCGTTACAAATTATCCTATCACAAAACTATCTTTTACCACTTATTTCAGTACTTGCAGAGAATACCTTGCTGGAAACCGCTTATCATTTCCTTCTGCTCCTCATTGGGTTCGACACTCTTACTTATCGAAAGGACTACGATAGATCCCCTATACTTGTGGGTCATCAAGACTCTTTTCTGGCACCATTGCCGGGGAGTGAAGCGCCTTTGGTAGGTGGAATTTGGTAAGGAAAAATTTATATAGTGTGCTGAAATTTACTGTCACTTGTTACTATGGAAAGTAATCCTCTAAGGGGGTTGTTCGGGGTATCTTCACCCTGACCAGTAGAGCAAAGAGTTTCTCCTCAACCTACTGAACCTACTGAAAATGAAAATGAAAATGTCTGCTTTGAAATTCCTTCGGGTATGATAAAAAAACTGCTAGCTAATCCTTTTGCAGGAGATGGAACAATGCATCCTGATGAGCACCTAATATATGTGGATGAAGTTTGTGGATTATTTAAGCTTGCAGGTGTACCCAGAGATGTTATTAAGAAGAAGGTCTTCCCTTTATCTTTGAAGGAAGATGCATTGACATGGTATAGGCTATGTGATGATACGGGGTCATGGAACTACAAACGATTGAAATTGGAATTTCATCAGAAGTTTTATCCTATGCATCTTGTTCATCGCGATCGCAATTATATATATAATTTTTGGCCTCATGAAGGAGAAAGCATCGCTCAAGCTTGGGGGAGGCTTAAGTCAATGTTATATTCATGCCCCAATCATGAGCTCTCAAGAGAGATGATTATTCAAAATTTATATGCTCGGCTTTCTGATAACAATCGCACCATGCTCGATACTTCTTGTGCTGGCTCTTTTATGACGAAGACTATTGAATTCAAATGGGATTTATTGGAAAGAATTAAACGCAAGTCTGAAGATTGGGACCTAGACAAAGGTAAGGAGTCAGGTATGACACCTAAGTTTGATTGTGTTATATCTTTTATGGATACCAATATTTTCCGTAAATTTAGCACTGAATATGGACTTGACTCTGAGATAGTAGCTTCTTTCTGTGAATCTTTTGCTACTTATGTTGATCTCCCCAAGGAGAAGTGGTTTAAATATCATCCTCCCATAGAAGTAAAAGTAGCTGCACCTATTAAAGTTGAAGAAAAGACTATCACTTATGATGATCCTATTGTTCCTACTTCTTATGTTGAGAAACCACCTTTCCCTGTTAGGATAAAGGATCATGCTAAAGTTTCAACTGTGGTTCGTAAAAGAAATATTAAAACTTATACACCTCCTGAGCAAATTAAAGTTGAACCTGATATTGCTATTGTTAAAGATCTCTTGTCTGATAATATTGATGGGCATGTTATTCATTTCCTTGATGAGACTGCTAGAATTGCTAAACCTTGTGTTAAAGATAAAAACAGACCTGTGGTAGGCATGCCTGTTATTTCTGTTAAAATAGGAGGTCATTGTTATCATGGCTTATGTGATATGGGTGCTAGTGCTAGTGCAATAACTTACGACTTATACAAAGAAATTATGCATGCTATTGCACCTGCTGAGATAGAAGATATCGATGTCACAATTAAACTTGCCAATAGAGATACTATTTCACCAATGGGAATTGTTAGAGATGTTGAAGTCTTGTGTGGGAAAACTAAATATCCTGCTGATTTTCTTGTTCTTGGTTCCCCACAAGATAGCTTTTGTCCCATTATATTTGGTAGACCCTTCTTAAACATTGTTAATGCTAAGATAGATTGCAAAAAGGATGTTGTTACTATCGGTTTAGATGATATGTCTCATGAATTTAATTTCTATAAATTTAGTAGACAACACCGTGAAGAAGAATTACCTAGTAAGGATGAAATTATTGGTCTTGCTTCTATTGCCGTACCTCCTAGTGATCCTTTAGAACAATATTTGCTAGACCATGAAAATGATATGTTTATGAATGAAAGAAGGGAAATAGATGAAGTATTCTTTAAACAGGAACCTATTCTGAAACACAATTTGCATGTTGAAATCCTAGGGGATCCTCCTCCACCCAAGGGTGATCCCGTGTTTGAGCTTAAACTGTTGCCTAATACTCTTAAATATGCTTATCTTGTTGAGAAAAAGATATATCCTGTTATTATTAGTGCTAACCTTTCAGAGCATGAGGAAGAGAGATTATTAAAAACTCTGAAGAAGCACCGTGCTGCTATTGGGTATACTCTTGATGATCTTAAGGGCATTAGTCCCACTCTATGTCAACATAAAATAAATTTGGAAGAAGATTCTAAACCAGTTCGTGATCATCAATGACGGCTGAATCCTAAAATGAAAGAAGTGGTAAGAAAGGAAATACTAAAGCTCCTTGAGGTAGGTATAATCTATCCCGTTGCTGATAGTCAGTGGGTAAGTCCTGTCCATTGTGTCCCTAAGAAGGGAGGTATTATTGTCGTTCCTAATGATAAAGATGAATTGATTCCTCAAAGAATTATTACAGGTTATAGGATGGTAATTGATTTCTGCAAATTAAATAAGGCCACTAAAAAGGATCATTACCCCTTACCTTTTATCGATCAAATGCTAGAAAGATTATCCAAACATACACATTTTTGCTTTCTAGATGGTTATTCTGGTTTCTCTCAAATACCCGTGTCAGCCAAGGATCAATCAAAGACTACTTTTACTTGCCCTTTTGGTACTTTTGCTTATAGACGTATGCCTTTTGGTCTATGTAATGCACCTGCTACCTTTCAAAGATGCATGATGGCTATATTCTCTGACTTTTGTGAAAAGATTTGTGAGGTTTTCATGGTCAATTTCTCCGTCTATGGATCTTCTTTTCATGATTGCTTGAGCAACCTTGATCGAGTTTTGCAGAGATGTGAAGAAACTAATCTTGTCTTGAATTGGGAAAAGTGCCACTTTATGGTTAATGAAGGTATTGTCTTGGGGCATAAAGTTTCTGAAAGAGGTATTGAAGTTGATAAAGCCAAGGTTGATGCTATTGAAAAGATGGCATGCCCCAAGGACATCAAAGGTACAAGAAGTTTACTTGGTCACGTAGGATTTTATAGGAGGTTCATTAAGGACATCTCAAAAATTTCTCGGCCTCTGACTAATTTATTACAAAAAGATATACCATTTGTCTTTCATGATGATTATGTAGAAGCATTTGAAATACTTAAGAAAGCATTGATCTCTGCACCTATTGTTCAGCCACCTGATTGGAGTTTACCCTTTGAAATTATGTGTGATGCTAGTGATTATGCTGTAGGTGCCGTTCTAGGGCAAAGAGTTGATAAGAAATTAAACGTTATTCAATATGCTAGTAAAACCCTAGACAATGCTCAAAGAAATTATGCTACTACTGAAAAAGAATTCTTAGCAGTTGTATTTGCTTGTGATAAGTTGAGGCCTTATATTGTTGATTCTAAAGTAACTATTCACATTGATCATGCTGCTATTAAATATCTTATGGAAAAGAAAGATGCTAAACCTAGACTTATTAGATGGGTTCTCTTGCTACAAGAATTTGATATACATATTGTTGATAAAAAGGGAGCTGAGAACCCCGTTGCAGACAACTTGTCTAGGTTAGAAAATGTGCTTGATGACCCACTACCTATTGACGATAGCTTTCCTGATGAGCAATTAAATGTCATAAATGCTTCTCATACTGCTCAATGGTATGCTGATTATGCTAATTACATTGTTGCCAAATTCATACCACCTAGTTTCACATACCAACAAAAGAAAAAGTTCTTCTATGATTTGAGACATTACTTTTGGGATGACCCACATCTTTATAAAGAAGGAGTAGATGGTGTTATTAGACGTTGTGTACCTGAGCATGAACATGAACAGATCCTACGCAAGTGTCACTCCGAAGCTTATGGAGGACACCATGCTGGAGATAGAACTACACATAAGGTATTGCAATCTGGTTTTTATTGGCCTACTCTCTTCAAAGATGCCTCTAAGTTTGTATTATCTTGTGATGAATGTCAAAGAATTGGTAATATTAGTAGACGTTAAGAAATGCCTATGAACTATTCACTTGTTATTGAACCATTTGATGTTTGGGGCTTTGACTATATGGGACCTTTTCCTGCCTCTAATGGATATACACATATTTTAGTTGCTGTTGATTACGTTACTAAGTGGGTAGAAGCTATTCCAACTAGTAGTTCTGATCATAACACTTCTATTAAAATGCTTAAAGAAGTTATTTTTCCAAGATTTGGAGTCCCTAGATATTTAATGACTGATGGTGGTTCACATTTTATTCATGGTGCTTTCCGTAAAATGCTTGCTAAGTATGATGTTAATCATAGAATTGCATCCCCTTATCACCCTTAGTCTAGTGGTCAAGTAGAATTGAGTAATAGAGAGCTCAAATTAATTTTGCAAAAGACTGTCAATAGGTCTAGAAAGAATTGGTCCAAGAAACTTGATGATGCATTATGGGCCTATAGAACTGCATATAAAAATCCTATGGGTATGTCTCCGTATAAAATGGTTTATGGAAAAGCATGTCACTTACCTCTCGAACTAGAACACAAGGCATATTAGGCTATTAAAGAGCTCAATTATGATTTTAAACTTGCCGGTGAGAAGAGGTTATTTGATATTAGCTCACTCAATGAATGGAGAACCCAAGCCTACGAAAATGCCAAGTTGTTTAAAGAAAAAGTTAAAAGATGGCATGATAAAAGGATACAAAAGCGTGAGTTTAATGTAGGTGATTATGTATTGCTATACAACTCTCGTTTAAGATTTTTTGCAGGAAAACTTCTCTCTAAATGGGAAGGTCCTTACGTTATCGAGGAGGTCTATCGTTCCGGTGCCATAAAAATCAACAACTTCGAAGGCACAAATCCGAAGGTGGTGAACGGTCAAAGAATCAAACATTATATCTCAGGTAATCCCATAAATGTTGAAACCAATGTTATTGAAACCGTAACCCCGGAGGAATACATAAGGGACACTTTCCGGAACGTTTCAAACTCCAAAAAGGAATAGGTATGTGGTAAGGTAAGTAAACCGACTCCAAAACAGTTTTTAAGGCAATATTTCTCCGTTTTGGAATATTTAGAAAAATAGAAAAATAGGAAGCCATCCGGGAAGAACACAAGGGGTCCACGAGGGTGGAGGGCACGCCCCCTACCTCGTGGGCACCTCGTGCGCTTTCCGGACTCTGTTTTCTTACACGACATGTACTTTGGTCAGTAAAAATTCATTATATAATGTCTCGGAGGTTTTGACTCCCGTATCACGCAAAAATCTCCTGTCTTTGTTTCGAGCTGTTTTTCTGACAGATCCAGGACGTCATGTCATCTTCAAGTGCCCCAAGGACCAGTTCTTCGATAAGGTCATCAACCCCTACCTCGCGGAGGTGCTGCAGCACCCTCAAATCATTGAGATGCGTGAGGGGTTGTTGCACATCCGCGATGTTGAGGGACCAAGGAAGACCGGAAGCACGGAGGCAAGGTTCGAGGCATTGGAGCAAGAAGTTTTCAAGTGTCAGGAGATGGTGGAGCGTGGACTCGATTCCAATCACATTATGATCACGGAGTTCACCAACAACCATAAGCTGGACGTCAAGGACATTGGGGAGGCCATCTTCAAGCTTCATGAGAAAATCGAGCACCTCCAAGCCCAGATCTATGACCTGCAAAATTAAAACTATGAGTATGAATATAGATTCAAGAGGATGAGTTTGGCTGCAGATTTGAGGTTTCAGGAGACTCGATCATCCTTCTATGATGGTGAGCCTATGCCTTGGAAGAAGGACGACAAGCCTACGCCATCAACAAAACCATCACCTTCTCCACCAACAAAGAAGAATTGAGTATCTGGTATGGGCACTCCCCTTGGGAACTGCCAAGCTTGGGGGAGTGCCCCGGTATCGTATCACCATCACTTTTATCTTTACCGGTTTTTCTTAGTTCGATCCTTTTGGTAATATCTTGATCTAGTAGAATAAAAGTTCTTAGTATGATCTAGTTGTGAGTTTTGCTTTATGATCCTTCTATGTAATCGAGTCCATGAGCTATATATAATAAAGATTAGTGTTTAGTCAAGGGCTTGATTATTTTGCCATGATCCTAAGCGAATAAAAGAAAAGAGAAAGAATAAAAAAGGAAACAAAGAGATCATATGGATCTTATGGAGAGTAATGAGCTCACATAGAAAAAGTACGATGAAAAAAAAGTTGTTGAGAGTTGACAAACATAGTTTTGGTCATCGTTGCAATTAATAGGAAGTAATAAAGAAAGAGAGGATTTCACATATAAATATACTATCTTGGACATCTTTTATGATTGTGAGCACTCATTAAAATATGACATGCTAAAGAGTTGACGTTGGACAAGGAAGACAACGTAATGGGTTATGTTTTCTTACATCTGAGATAAATTATATTGTCATGGATCATCCAACATGGTTGAGCTTGCCTTTCTCCTCATGCTAGCCAAATTCATCGCACCAAGTAGAGATACTACTTGTGCTTCCAAATACCCTTAAACCAGTTTTGCCATGAGAGTCCACCATACCTACCTATGGATTGAGTAAGATGTCAAGCAATAAAAATTGCTCTCTAAATATGTATGATTGATTGATGTGGAGGAAATAAGCTTTATACGATCGTGTGATATGGAAGAAATAAAAGCGACATACTGCATAATAAAGGTCCATATCACAAGTGGCAATATAAAGTGACGTTATTTCGCATTAAGATTTTGTGCATCCAACCATAAAAGCGCATGACAACCCCTGCTTCCCTCTGCGAAGGGCCTATCTTTTACTTTTATCTCCTACCTTGCATAAGAGTCATGGTGATCTTCACCCTTCCGTTTTACATTTTATCCTTTGGCAAGCACAGTATGTTGGAAAGATCCTGGTATATATGGCTAATTGGATGTGAGTTTTCATGAACTATTATTGTTGACATTACCCTTGAGGTAAAACGTTGGGAGGCAAAACTATAAGCGCCTATCTTTCTCTGTGTCCGATTAAAACTCCATACCCATAAGTATTGCGTGACTGTCAGCAATTGTGAAAGACTATATGATAGTTGAGTATGTGGACTTGCTGAAAAGCTCTTATATATTGACTCTTTCCTATGTTATGATAAATTGCAATTGCTCCAATGACTGAGATTATAGTTTGTTAGTTTTCAATGAAGTTTATGATTCATATTTGAAATTGTGATTGAATTATTACTCTAGCATAAGAAATCATATGACAAGAATTATGTAAGTTGTTGTTCTAAGAATGATCATGATGCCCTCATGTCCGTATTTTACTTTTATTGACACATCTATCTCCAAACATGTGGACATATTTTTCGATTTCGGCTTCCACTTGAGGACAAGCGAGGTCTAAGCTTGGGGGAGTTGATACATCCATTTTGCATCATGCTTTTATATCGATATTTATTGCATTATGGACTGTTATTACACATTATGTCACAATACTTATGCCTATTCTCTCTTATTTTACAAGGTTTACATAAAGAGGGAGAATGCCGACAGCTGGGATTCTAGGCTGGAAAAGGAGCAAACATTAGAGACCTATGCTGCACAGATCCAAAAGTCCTGAAACTTCATGGAAGTCAATCTCAGAATATATAAAAAATACTGAGCGCAAGAAGTTCACCAGGGGGGCCACACCCTGCCCACAAGGGTGGGGGGCGCGCCCTACCCCCTGGGCGCGCCCCCTACCTCGTGGGCCCCCTGGTGGCCCTCCGGTGGCCATATTATGATATATGGAGTCTTTTGATGAGGAAAAAAAATCATAAGCCATCTCCTCAGATGAAACTCCGCCGCCACTAGGTGGAACCTTGGCGGAACCAATCTAGGGCTCTGGCAGAGCTGTTCTGCCAGGGAAACTTCCCTCCGGGAGGGGGAAATCATCACCAACGCTCCTCTCATCGGGAGAGGGCAATCTCCATCAACATCTTCACCAGCACCATCTCCTCTCAAAACCCTAGTTCATCTCTTGTATCCAATTCTTGTCTCCAAGTCCGGGATTGGTACTAGTAGGTTGCTAGTAGTGTTAATTACTCCTTGTAGTTGATGCTAGTTGGTTTATTTGGTGGAAGATCATATGTTCAGATCCTATATGCATATTAATACCCCTCTGATTATGAACATGATTATGCTTTGTGAGTAGTTACGTTTGTTCCTGAGGACATGGGAGAAGTCTTGCTATTAGTAGTCATGTGAATTTGGTATTCGTTCGATATTTTGATGAGATGTATGTTGTCTCTCCTCTAGTGGTGTTATGTGAACGTCGACTACATAACACTTCACCATTATTTGGGCCTAGAGGAAGGCATTGGGAAGTAATAAGTAGATGATGGGTTGCTAGAGTGACAGAAGCTTAAACCCTAGTTTATGCGTTGCTTCGTAAGGGGCTGATTTGGATCCATATGTTTCATGCTATGGTTAGGTTTACCTTAATACTTTTGTGGTAGTTGCAGATGCTTGCAATATAGGTTAATCATAAGTGGGATGCTTGTCCAAGTAAGGACATTACCCAAGCACCGGTCGACCCACATACTCAAAGTACTGAACGCGAATCATATGAACATGATGAAAACTAGCTTGACGATATTCCCATGTGTCCTCGGGAGCACTTTTCTCTATATAAGAGTTTGTCCAGGCTTGTCCTTTGCTACAAAAAGGATTGGGCCACCTTGCTGCACTTTATTTACTTTTGTTACTTGTTGTTCGTTACAAATTATCCTATCACAAAACTATTTGTTACCACTTATTTCAGTACTTGCAGAGAATACCTTGCTGGAAACCGCTTATCATTTCCTTCTGCTCCTCGGTGGGTTCGACACTCTTACTTATCGAAAGGACTACGATAGATCCCCTATACTTGTGGGTCATCAAGCGGCGCCGCTAACACCGACGCTTTGATTGTATCTCGGGAGGTTTATCCTCAACTAGATCCTCTTTGTCATCGCCACTATTCTCTTTTGGTGCATCTACCATGTATACATCATACGAGGAAGTGGCTATCCAGCGTCCGGTAAACGGCGGGTTCTGGGCCTCTTCTTCTTATTCTTCTTCTTCGGCATCATCGTCCATACCGCTGATGTCGTCGGAGCCATAATCGAGCGTGTCAGTTAAGTCTTCCAAAGTGGCTATGAAGTGGGCGGTGGGTGGGAAGCGAAATTCTCCGTCATCAGCCTCCGGTTCGAACCGGATACAATTCGGCTGTGAGCCCCCCGCTAAAAATAGTGCTCTTAACGAGCTTAGCACGTCGCCCAAAGGCGAGTGTCGGAAGATGTCCGCGGAGCTGAATTCGATGATCGATGACCGATCAAGCTCGTCGTATGCAGACGCACAAGGTTTGGAGCCTGTAGCCCGAGACAAGTCCGTGGTTCCGGGGACATAGATGTCACTTTAAGTTAAGTCTGTGTGCGGCTCCAACGCCGCTGAGTCTGCGGCTTCCGTGACGGGGTTGAGCTTCCCGTCTTCGGATGGCGCGAGCTGCTCCGGATCTAGGGCCTGAGCCGCTATAGGTGCTATCTCCTGCGTATGGACCGATGATAGATTGGTGTCATGTTCATCGTGGTGGCAGGGAGCGGCTGTCGTGGTCTCGAATCCATCGAAGATCAAGTCTCCACGAATATCCACGACGTAGTTCAAGCTTCCAAATCTGACCTTTTGGCCAGGGGCGTAGCTTTCAATCTGCTCCAGATGGCCAAGCGAGTTGGCCCACAGTGCGAAGCCGCCGAACACAAAGATCTGCCCGAGGAGGAAGACTTCCCCTTGAACAGCGTCAGTGTAGATGATTGAAGGAGCCATCAAACCTCTTGACAACGGCACAGTGGAACTATCAATGAAATCACCAATGTCGGTGTCAAAACCGGCGGATCTCGGGTAGGGGGTCCTGAACTGTGCGTGTAAGGCCGATGGTAACAGGAGAAGGGGGACACAATGTTTACTCAGGTTCGGGCCCTCTCTATGGAGGTAATACCCTACTTCCTGCTTGATTGATCTTGATGAATATGAGTGTTACAAGAGTTGATCTACAACGAGATCGTAATGGCTAAACCCTAAAAGTCTAGCCTGACTATGATTACGAGGATTTGTCTACGGACCTAGCCCTTCGGTTTATATAGACACAGGAGGGATCTAGGGTTACATAAGGTCGGTTAAAGATAAAGGAATCTTCATATTTGATTGCCAAGCTTGCCTTCCACGCTAAGGAGAGTCCCATCCGGACACGGGCAGAGTCCTCGGCCTTTGTATCTTCACAGCCCATCAGTCCGCCCCACATCCAATAGATCGGACGTCCGAGGACCCCTTAGTCCGGGACTCCTTCACACGCAACTAAATTCTGAACCGTGTTTGATGCATCCTCCATCGCAAACGTTTTGCACCTTTTTTGACAGCTTTTAGTTTTTACACCACCGTTTGCGATTATTGCATCACACATAGTTTCCTCGAAGGGTCTTTGATCATAGTGTCGCGTTAGCAGCATCCTGCAATAGTGCAAGCAATCCATCTAACATAACTTAAGAAATCTGGAGAACTGCTGGTTCAGATAACTACCTGCAAAAGACATTGCATCTTCAGAGATCTTTTGAAACCTGAAACTTCAAACAAACTAAATCTTTAGACAAACTGCTTCTTCAGTTCCCCCGTGCAGCATGCAGAGCCTTCAGGCGCTCAGAGGGGAGCGGCGGGGAGGCACAGCAGGTCCACCACTTACACGTGTTGCGCATGCCTTGTCCCTACCACTGGCACTAGAGCAAGCAGGGTAAGTCGTCATCGACTTGAAGCAGGCCTAGTTCAGCGCCACCACCTCATACGCCTCGTCCGCTGATGTCCACTATGCAACTTTATTCTTGTAGACACGTGTTGGGCCTCCAAGCGCAGAGTTTTGTAGGACAGTAGCAATTTTCCCTCAAGTGGATGACCTAAGGTTTATCAATCCATGAGAGGTGTAGGATGAAGATGGTCTCTCTCAAACGACCCTGCAACCAAATACAAGAAATCTCTTGTGTGCCCAACATACCCAATACAATGGCAAATTGTATAGGTGCAGTAGTTCGGCGAAGAGATGGTGATAAAAGTCTAATATTGATGGTAGAAATATATTTTTATAATCTGAATAAATAAAAACGGCAAGGTAGAAAATAGTAAACATGCACAAAAACAGTATTGCAATGCTTAAAAATGATGCCTAGGGTCCATACTTTCGCTAGTGGAATCTCTCAACAATGCTAACTTAGTTGGATCATATAATTATCCCTCAAAGTGCAACAAAGAATCACTCCCGAGTTCCTCTTAGCGGAGAACAAACGATAGAAATTGTTTGTAGGGTACGAGACCACCTCAAAGCTATTCTTTCCACTCGATCTATTCAAGAGTTAGTACTAAAATAACGCGAAGCTATTTTTTTCGTTCGATCTATAGTAGAGTTCGTACTATGATAACACCAAAGCATATTCATATTCATAATACTCAATCCACACAAAGAACTACAAAGAGACCCCAAAGTTTCTATCAGAGAAAAGATAATAAAATGTGCATAAACCCCTATGCATAGATTACCCCAATGTCACCACGGGAATTCGCAAGTTGAGTGCCATAACGTATATCAAGTGAATCAATATGATACCCCATTGTCACCTCAAGTATTCATACCGCAAGACATAAATCATGTGTTCTCAACTCTGAACATTCAATCCGACATGACAAAACTTCAAAGGGTAAAGATTCAATTCATCACAACTATAGTACAGAGGGGATAAACATCGTATGATCCATCTATATTAACAAAGCCCGTGATATAGATCACGAGAGAGAGAGAGAGAGAGATTAAACGCATAGTTACTGGTACAAATCCTCAGCCCCGAGGGTGGACTACTCCCTCCTCGTCGTGGTGGCCGCCGGGATGATGAAGATGGCCACCGGAGATGATTCCCCCCTCCAGCAGGGTGCCAGAACGGGTCTAAATTGGTTTTAGGTGGCTACAGAGCCTTGTGGTGGCGGAACTTCTGATCTAGGTTAACCCCGAGGGGTTTCGGAATATTTGGGAATTTATAGTGCAAAGAAGGGGTACGGGAGGCCATCGAGGTGGGCACAACCCAGGTGCTGCTCTAGCCCATCGGGAGTCTTATGATCCATAAAAAATCCAAAAAAAGTTTCACGGTGTTTGGACCCTGTTTGATATTGACTTCCTATGATGTAAAAAACAAGCAAAAAAACAGCAACTGGCACTGGGCACTGGGTCAATAGGTTAGTCCCAAAAATGATATAAAGTTGCTATAAAATGATTGTAAAACATCCAAGAATGATAATATATTGGCATGAATACTTCATAAATTATAGATACGTTGGAGACGCATCAGCATCCCCAAGCTTAATTCCTACTCGTCCTCGAGTAGGTAAACGATAAAAGAAATAATTTATGAAGTGTGAATGCTAGCAAAGTGCACAAGTTTGATCAATGATAATTTCAATCACTTTTCCTAGCATCATAACATCAATTCTTTCTTATAAAACTTTTCATGTTATAGTGGCAACCCATTCACATGTTAAGGTTCAAACAATGAATTCTCTTGAAACCCAACAACCTATGTTCTCAGTCACCAAGCAATTGCAATTCAACTTATTCAACAGAGTTTAAGTAAGAGCTCCACATACTCAACCATCATATAGTCTTCTATGATTGCTAGCACTCACCTTGTACACATGAGAAAAACATTTCAACCGGACACATAAAAAGATAGGGGCTTATAATTTTGCCTCCCAACGTATTCACCTCAAGGGTGATGTCAACAATAATAACTCATGCTACCCATATCCAACTGGATATATGTGTCTAGAACTTTCCTCACCACATGATGCTTGCCAAAAGAGAAAAATAAAAAGGAATAGAGAGAAGAACTTTGACTCTTGCATAAAAGTAAATACATAAAAGTAAAAGATAGGCCCTTCGCAGAGGGAAGCAGAGGTTTCCATGCGCTTATTTGTTTGTATGCTCAATCCCTTAGTGCAAAAGAAAGTCGCGTTACATTGCCCCCTGTGATAGCAACCTTTATTATGCAGCCTGTCACTTTTATTCTTCACCATCACAAGTTCGTGCAACACTCAATTTTCTCTTACACTAAATTATCTCACAATTTTAAAAGCAATTTTTATTGCCTTTTTGCACCGATGACAACTTACTTGAAGGATCTTGCTCAATCCTTAGGTAGGTATGATGGACTCTTGAAAATAAGATTTGGGTTTAAGAGTTTTTGGATGCACAAGTAGTATCTCTACTTGGTGCGGAATTTTTGGCTAGCAAAGATGGGGGCAAGCACCACATGTCGAAGGATCTATGACAATATAACTTCTATGTGAATATGAACAAACATAAACCATTATGTTGTCTTCCTTGTCCAACATCAACAATTTTGGCATATAATATTTTGATGGGGGCTCACAATCACAAAAGATTTCCATGATGGTGTATTTATATGTGAAAGTTCTCTTCCTTATACTAATTATTCGTGAATTGCTTGTATGACCAATATTGTGATTGTCAAGCCTCAAAAGATTTCACTTTCTAAACCCAATGTGAAGCTACCACTAGGCATGATATGATTTCAACTTCATGACATTCAATTTGTTCAACAATTTACTCATAGGATATAAGTGAAGCACAAGAGTAAATGACAAGGAAAGAGCATCGTTGACGGGATGTGAATGCCGCTTACTTAGCCTCCTTGGCAACTATTTGAGGATTATATTTTATTTAAATTTTTTGGATCTAAGTACTTTATTAAAACACCAAGCAAAACAAAATAAAATGACATTCCAAGGATAGCACAACTCATGTGAAGAAGCAAAAACTTAGGCTCAACTGATACTAACTGATAATTGTTGGAGAAGAAAGGTGGGATGCCTACCGTGGCATCCCCAAGTTTATATGCTTGAGACTTCTTGAAATATTATCTTGGGATGCCTTGGGCATCCCCAAGCTTGAGCTTTTGTGTCTCCTTAATTCTTCTCATATCACAGTTTTCCTATATCTCAAAAGCTTCATCCACACAAAACTCAACAAGAACTCGTGAGATAAGTTAGTATAAACCAATGCAAAAACCTTATCATTATCTACTGTAGCAAATCACTAAAATTATTATTCAACATTGCATACTAAATGCCTCTGCATATTTAATACTCCTATCCTCAAATAGAATCATTAAACAAGAAAACATATGCAAACATAACAATAATCTGCCAAAATAGTATAGTCTGTAAAGAATGCAAGAGTATCAATACTTACCTAACTCCAAAAGTTATGAAATTTACCACACTGTAGAAAATTTATCAAACCTCATTTTGCGAAAAGTTTCAACATTTTATCACATTCTGACTTTTCTAGGGATTTTTTGCAACATCGATAAACTTTCTGTTTTGAAACAGCAACATGTAGACTTGCAAAATAAGCATAGTAAAGGCTATACATTCCACTTTTATTGAAATAAAAGATGCAAAACATTATTCTAAATAACATCAAGAAAATCCTAACAAAATAAATTGAGGCTCCAAGTAAAACACATATCATGTGATGAATGAAAACATAGCTCCAAGTGAGGTTACCGATAATGTTGGAGACGAAAGAGGGGATGCCTTCCGGGGCATCCCAAGCTTAGTTGCTTGGATATTCCTTGAATATCACCTTGGGGTTCCTTGGGCATCCCCAAGCTTAGGGTCTTGTCACCCCTTATTCTCCTCATATCGACATCTCGCCCAAAACTTGAAAACTTCAATCACTCAAAACTTAACGGAACTTTGTGAGATAGGTTAGTATGATAAAGAGCAAACCATTTCACTTTTGGTACTCTCAAAGATAAGATTCATAATTGTTCTCACACAATTCCTATTGTAGCATATCATTTACACAATTTATATTGAGCAATATAAGTCATGGAAACTAGAAAACAAGCAAACTATGCATTGAAAACATAATCTGTCAAAAACAGAACAGTCTGTAGTAATCTGTACTCCAACCATACGTATACTACTCCAAAAATTCTGAAAAATTAGGAAAGCCCGGAAAATTTGTCTATTAATCTGTTGAAAAAGAATCAGTATTTTATCATGCTTCTGTTAAAAATGAGAATTATTTGCCTAAGGGAAAAAGTTTCTGTTTTTCAGCAAGATCAAATCAACTAACATCGTAAGCCATCCCAAAGGTCTTACTTGGCACTTTATTGAAACAAAAGCAATAAAACATGATTACTACAGTAGACTAATCATGTGAACACACAAAAACAGTAGGTAAAAGTGTTGGGTTGTCTCCCAACAAGCGCTTTTTTAATGCCATTTAGCTAGGGATGATGATTTCAATGATGCTCGCGTAAAAGATAAGAATTGAAACATAACAAGAGCATCATAAAACACATGGCAATCACGTTTAAGCCTAGCCCACTTCCTATGCATAGGGATTTTGTGAGCAAACAACTTATGGGAACAAGAATCAACTAGCATAGGAAGGCAAAACAAGAAAAACTTCAAGATTTTCAACACATGGAGAGGAAACTCGGTATTATTGAAATATATATGAGCATATCCTCCCCTCTCATAATAATTTTCAGTAGCATCATGAGTGATTCAACAATATAACTATCACATAAAGCACTCTTTTCATGATGCATAAGCATAAAATTTTTATTACTCTCCACATAAGCAAATTTGTTCTCATGAATAGTAGTGGGAGCAAACTCAACAAAATAACTATCATGTGATTGAAAATTAAAATCATGATGACAAGTTTCATGGTTATCATTATTCTTTATAGCATACATGTCATCACCATAATCATCATAAATAGCAACTTTGTTCTCATAATCAATTGGAACCTCTTCCGAAATAGTGGATTCATCACTAAATAAAGTCATGACCTCTCCAAATCCACTTTCATAATTATCACAATAAGATTCAACACCCTCCAAAATAGTGGGATCATTACTTCCTAAAGTTGACACTCTTCCAAATCCACTTTCATCAATATAATCATCATAAATAGGAGGCATGCTTTCATCATAACGAATTTGCACATCAAAACTTGGGGGACAAAAAATATCATCTTCATCAAACATAGCATCCCCAAGCTTGTAGCTTTGCATATCATTAGCATCATGGATATTCAAAGAATTCATACTACCAACATTGCAATCATGCTCATCATTCAAATATTTTGTGCCAAACATTTTATTGACTTCTTCTTCTAACAATTGAGCACAATTTTCCGAACCATCATTTTCAAGAAAGATATTATGAAGATGATCAATAATATGATGCAAACTCAATTCCATTTTTTTGTAGTTTTCTTTTATAAACCAAACTAGTGATAAAACAAAAAACTAAAAGATTCAATTGCAAGATCTAAAGATATACCTTCAAGCACTCACCTCCCCGGCAACGGCGCCAGAAAAGAGCTTGATATCTACTACGCAACTTTATTCTTGTAGACACGTGTTGGGCCTCCAAGCGTAGAGTTTTGTAGGACAGTAGCAATTTTCCCTCAAGTGGATGACCTAAGATTTATCAATACGTGAGATGTGTAGGATGAAGATGGTATCTCTCAAATGACCCTGCAGCCAAATAAAAGAAATCTCTTGTGTCCCCAACACCCCAATATAATGGCAAATTGTATAGGTGCACTAGTTCGATGAAGAGATGGTGATAAAAGTGTAATATTGATGGTAGAGATATATATTTTTAATCTGAATAAATAAAAATAGCAAGGTAGCAAATAGTAAACAGGCACAAAAACGGTATTGCAATGCTTAAAAATGAGGCCTAGGGTCCATACTTTCGCTACTGCAATCTCTCAAGAGTGCTAACATAGTTGGATCATATAATTATCCCTCAAAGTGCAACAAAGAATCACTCCCGAGTTCCTATTAGTGGAGAACAAAAGATAGAAATTTTTTGTAGGGTACGAGACCACCACAAAGCTATTCTTTCCGCTCGATCTATTCAAGAGTTTGTACTAAAATAATGCAAAGCTATTTTTTCCGTTCGATCTATCCGGGAGTTCGTACTAGAATAACATCAAAGTATATTCATATTCATAATACTCAATCCACACAAAGAACTACAAAGAGAACCCAAAGTTTATATCGGAGAAAAGATAATAAAAACATGCATCAACCCCTATGCATAGATTACCCCAATATCATCGCGGGAATCCGCAAGTTGAGTGCCATAACATATATCAAGTGAATCAATATGATACCCCATTGTCACCTCAAGTATTCATACCGCAAGACATACATCATGTGTTCTCAAATCTGAACATTCAATCTGACATGACAAAACTTCAAAAGGTAAAGATTCAATTCATCACAACAAGAGTATAGAGGGGAGAAACATCATATGATCCATCTATATTAACAAAGCCCATAATATAGATCACGAGAGAGAGAGATTAAAACATAGCTACTAGTACAAACCCTCAGCCCCGAGGGTGGACTACTCCCTCCTCATCGTGGTGGCTGCCGGGATGATGAAAATGGCCACCGGAGATGATTTCCCCCTCCGGCAGGGTGCCAGAACGGGTCTAGATTGGTTTTCGGTGGCTACGGAGCCTTGTGGCGGAGGAACTTTTGATCTAGGTTAACCCCGAGGGGTTTCAGAATATTTGGGAATTTATAGTGCAAAGAAGGGGTACGGGAGGCCACCGAGGTGGGCACAACCCAGGTGCTGCTCTGGCCCATCGGGAGTCTTCTGGTCCATAAAAAATCCACAAAAAGTTTCGCAATGTTTGGACTCCGTTTGACATTGATTTTCTGCGATGTAAAAAACAAGAAAAAAATAGCAACTGGCACTGGGTCAATAGGTTAGTCCCAAAAATGATATAAAGTTGCTATAAAATGATTGTAAAACATCCAAGAATGATAATATATTGGCATGAATACTTCATAAATTATAGATACATTGGAGATGTATCATCCGCCTCATCCATGGCCCAGAGGACGATCTCCATCATGTGCTTAGGCATGTCGTCGATCAAAAAGAGCCTCATATCTTCCTCCTCTGTGGTTGAATCCACTATAGCCTGCACCTCCATCTTCATCTCCTCCTTGTTCTTGAACCAAGAGCGGATCTTGCGGATCCCTGCAAGCTTGCGTGCATTGCCCCCCGCAAAGTACCTGAGTTAGTCGCCGCTGACGTAGGGTGCCATCACCAACGTGCTCACCTTGTGGTTTTTGGATGAAGGGGAGAGAATGCGAGTAGGCGCTGGTCAGGGGCGAAATTGGGCTTGGGGCAACTGGGGCTGTAGCCCCAGGCGTAGCCCAACTGGCACCTGTACGTTAGAATTTTTTTTGAGAATTTGAGATGGATAGACGATTAGCCCCATGCTTCATGTATAAGGCTTCAGCCCATTAGCCCAACTCAAGTCGATCGATCGAACGGAAAATCAATCGCGCAGCAGGTCGAGGCTTCGATCTGTCGTTCGTTCGCCAAAGAAAAAAAATCCCCTCTCCTGAAACCCTCGCCTAGTCGCCGCCGCCCTCGCCAGTCGTCAACCGCGTTTCCCCGCCGGCCGCCCGGTCCGGCGTCCTGGCCACCTACCTCTTCTTCTTCTTCTTCTGATCTTCTCGAAGTGTTCCTAAATTACAGTGCACGCACACACTATCGTAAAGCGGCACAGGTAATACGCATTGCTCAATTAATTAGAAATCCTTCTATATCATCAGCCATTCCAGCAATTAATTTTTTCTAACTCTGTATCATCTAATTAATTCAATATCTTCAACAATACTCAACTCTATATCATCTAATTATTTTCCCTAGTTCCTTTTATATCATGCAAACTCCATGAATTGGTGGTGTTAAATCATACTCTATTACTTAGTCAGTTTTATTTCATTGTCATCGGGAGATTATAAGTCCAAGATCAAGAGGACCCGTACAATTGAATCTTTTGTCCAATCAGATTAGCGTGATGTACTTGCAAGCATTGATGATATCAATATTATATAGTGCTATCAAAAAAATATGAGGAAATGCATGGGGCTACTACATCGTGGACTTTGTGTAAATGGTATAATATGTTCTTTTTTTTGCAAAATTTCATATGAACAGTTGATTTAGTTTGTGTCCAATGTCTTGATTTTAAATACTTGATTTTATGTTTGCAGATCCAGGTCCTTCTACTATTCCTGGTGAAGAAACGATGGCCTTGAATTAAGGAAGTCTTCGGTAATTTGGTACCAAACCATGTTTGCAATGATGCACTTTGTTAAACTATTTGTTTTTATGGAATTTCCTCTCGTGATAGTAATGAATTTATATTTCATTTTGAATTTTATTTTGTACCATACTTATAACACACGTTGTTGTGCATGGTATTTGACGATATATTTAGTCAGTTAGTTTTAGCCCCAGACTTTGAGAAATTCTGGCTCCGCCTCTGGCGCTGGTGGAGGGGGAGTGGTTATATGGAGGAAGAGGGAATGCGAGTAGGCAGTGAATGCCTTTGGAAACTAAAGCGGGAACACAAAAAAAGCCATTCAAAATTTGAATACTGAAGTTGAGCTAAACCACTGAACTTAACTATAGTGAAAAAACTTCAGAAACTTATCTCAGAACCACTGAACTTAACTAAGCTGGAAAAAGTTTAGATAATCCTGTACTTAACTAAACTTACATGAACTTAACTGAACCTCACTGAACTTCAATGAACTTAACTAAACTGAAAATGCACCCAGGAACTTGCAGGGAATCAACACCTAGGAAACACTTCTTCTCTTGGCCTCTTTTTGCTGTTTCTTTTTGCCTCTACCTGTATTTGCATCTGTTGTGCTGCAATAGCTCTCCTATCTTATTTCTCTTCTATTCTCTTCAGTCTTTCCTTAGCTTTAGCTAGAATTTCTTCAAGCGCTCTAACCTCCTTATCTTGTTGACTTTTCTTGCTGCTGTAGCTTCCTGCTTTGCTGATGTTTTTTCCTCAACCATCTTCTCTTTTGATGCTCTTCTCTTGCTACCCGTTCTGCTTTCCTCTGAGCAATTTCTTGCCTTTTTTCCTTCTGCCTCCTCTGTTCTCCTCTCTACCACCTCATTCATGGCGTCCAATGCTGCATCTCTTCTGGTTGCCATATTTCTTTCTTGCTTGCTTGTTTTTCATCTTTAGCAACTTCATGGCTAGGTTGGCATCATTTGCAACTGTTGTTGTATGTGCAGAAGCTTGAGAGTTGGTTGCCGAGGAGATGAATGTTGAATCAAGAACAGTGCTTTCAGTCTCATCTCTAGGATCTGGTCTAAACTGTTGCTTCCTATGAAGCATTGTAAGTTGATACGTCTCCAACGTATCTATAATTTTTGATTGTTCCATGCTATTATATTATCTGTTTTGGATGTTTAATGGGCTTTATTATGCACTTTTATATTATTTTTCGGACTAACCTATTAACCGAAGGCCCAGTGCAAATCACTGTTTTTTTTGCCTATTTCAGTGTTTCGCAGAAAAGGAATATCAAACAGAATCCAAACGGAATGAAACCTTCGCGAGGATCTTTTTTTGGAACAAACGTGATCCAGGAGACTTGGACTGGACGTCAAGGAAGCAGCGAGGTGGCCACGAGGTAGGAGGGCGCGCCCCCACCCTCATGGCCCCCTCACAGCTCCACCGACCTACTTCTTTCGCATATATATACCCATATACCCTGAAAATATCTAGGAGCACCACGAAACCCTATTTCCACCGCCGCAAACTTCTATACCCATGAGATCCAATCTTGGGGCCTTTTCTGGCACTCCGCCGGAGGGGGAATCGATCACGGAGGGCTTCTACATCAACACCATAGCCTCTCCGATGATGTGTGAGTAGTTTACCACAGACCTTCGGGTCCATAGTTATTAGCTAGACGGCTTCTTCTCTCTCTTTGGATCTCAATACAATGTTCTCCTCGATTCTCTTGGAGATCTATTCGATGTAATTCCTTTTGTGGTGTGTTTGTCGAGATCCGATGAATTGTGGGTTTATGATCAAGACTATCTATGAACAATATTTGGTTCTTCTATGAATTCTTATATGCATGATTTAAATATCTTTGCAAGTCTCTTTGAATTATCAGTTTGGTTTGGCCTACTAGATTGATCTTTCTTGCAATAGGAGAAGTGCTTAGCTTTGGGTTCAATCTTGCGGTGTCCTTTCCCAGTGACGGCAGGGGCAGCAAGGCACGTATTGTATTGTTGCCATCGAGGATAAAAAGATGGGGTTTATATCATGTTTCTTGAGTTTATCCCTCTACATCATGTCATCTTGCTTAATGCGTTACTCTGTTCTTATGAACTTAATACTCTAGATGCATGCTGGATAGCGGTCGATGTGTGGAGTAATAGTAGTAGATGCAGAATCGTTTCGATCTACTTGACGCAGACATGATGCCTATATTCATAATCATTGCCTAGATATTCTCATAACTATTTGCTTTTCTATCAATTGCTCGGCAGTAGCCAAACTAAACCGATAAATCGAAGAGACTTGCAAAGATATCAAATCATGCATATAAGAATTCACAGAAGAACCAAATAATGTTCATAGATAATCTTGTTCATAAACCCACAATTCATTGGATCTCGGCAAACACACCGCAAAAGAATATGACATCGAATAGATCTCCAAGAACATCGAGGAGAACTTTGTATTGAGAATCAAACAGAGAGAATAAGCCATCTAGCTAATAACTATGGACCCGAAGGTCTGTGGTAAACTACTTACGCTTCATCGAAGAGGCTATGGTTTTGATGTAGAAGCCCTCCGTGATTGATTCCCCCTCTGGCAGATCGCCGAAAGAGGCCCCAAGATGGGATCTCACGGGTACAGAAGGTTGCGGTGGTGGAAAAGTGGTTTCGTGGCTCTCTGCGATCGATCTAGGGTATAAGGGTATATATAGGCGAAAGAAGTACGTCGGTGGAGCTTCATGGGGCCCAGGAGGGTGGGGGCGTGCCTACCCCCTGGGCGCGCCCTCCTGCCTCGTGGCCGCCTCACAGAGTTCCAGACTTCCACTCCAAGTCTCCTGGTTTGCTTTCGGTCCAAGAAAGATCATCACGAAGGTTTCATTCCGTTTTTTATACCTTTTCTACGAAACTCTAAAATAGAAAAAAACATAAACTAGCACTAGGCCTCCGGTTAATAGGTTAGTCCCCAAAATAATATAAAAGATCATATTCAAGCCCATTAAACATCCAAAACAGATAATATAATAGCATGGAACAATCAAAAATTATAGATACGTTGGAGACGTATCAAGCATCCCCAAGCTTAATTCCTTCTCGTCCTCGAGTAGATAAATGAAAAAAAACAGAATTTTTGATGTGGAATGCTACCTAACATAATTATCAATGTAATTCTCTTTATTGTGGCATGAATGTTCAGATCCGAAAGATTCAAGACAAAAGTTTAATATTGACATAAAAATAATAATGCTTCAAGCATAATAATAAAGTAATCATTTCTTCTCAAAATAACATGGCCAAAGAAAGCTATCCCTACAAAATCATATAGTCTCGCTATGCTCTATCTTCATCACACAAAATATTTAAATCATGCACAACCCCGATGACAATCCAAGCAATTGTTTCATACGTTTGATGTTCTCAAACTTTTTCAATCTTCACGCAATACATGAGCGTTAGCCATGGATATAGCACTATAGGTGGAATAGAATGGTGGTTGTGGAGAAGACAAAAAGGAGAAGATAGTCTCACATCAACTAGGTGTATGAACGGACTATGGAGATGCCCATCAATAGATATCAATGTGACTGAGTAGGGATTGCCATGCAACGGATGCACTAGAGCTATAAGTGTATGAAAGCTCAAAAAATAAACTAAGTGGGTGTGCATCCAACTTGCTTGCTCACGAAGACCTAGGGAATTTTGAGGAAGCCCGTCAGTGGAATATACAAGCCAAGTTCTATAATGAAAAATTCCCACTAGTATATGAAAGTGACAAAATAGGAGACTCTCTACCATGAAGATGACGGTGCTACTTTGAAGCACAAGTGTGGAAAAAGGATAGTAGCATTGCCCCTTCTCTCTTTTTCTCTCATTTTTTTATTTGGGCCTTTGCTCATTTTTTTCTTTTTTATGGCCTCTTTTTTCTCTTTTTTTATTTTTTGTCCGGAGTCTCATCCCGACTTGTGGGGAAATCATAGTCTCCATCATCCTTTCCTCACTGGGATAATGCTCTAATAATGATGATCATCACACTTTTATTTACTTACAACTCAAGAATTACAACTCGATACTTAGAACAAAATACGACTCTATGTGAATGCCTCCGGCGGTGTACCAGGATGTGCAATGAATCAAGAGTGACATGTATGAAAGATTATGAGCAGTGGCTTTGCCACAAATACAATGTCAACTACATGATCATGCAAAGCAATATGACAATGATGGAGCATGTCATAATAAACGGAACGGTGGAAAGTTGCATGGCAATATATCTCGGAATGACTATGGAAATGCCATAATAGGTAGGTATGGTGGCTGTTTTGAGGAAGGTAAATGGTGGGTTTATGGTACCGGCGAAAGTTGCGCGGTACTAGAGAGGCTAGCAATGGTGGAAGGGTGAGAGTGCGTATAATCCATGGACTCAACATTAGTCATAAAGAACTCACATACTTATTACAAAAATCTATTAGTTATCGAAACAAAGTATTACGCGCATGCTCCTAGGGGGATAGATTGGTAGGAAAAGACCATCGCTCGTCCCCGACCGCCACTCATAAGGAAGACAATCAATAAATAAATCATGCTCCGACTTCATCACATAACGGTTCACCATACGTGCATGCTACGGGAATCACAAACTTCAACACAAGTATTCTTTAAGTTCACAACTACTCAACTAGCATGACTTTAATATTATCACCTCCATATCTCAAAACAATTATCATGCTTCAATCTTTTCTTAGTATTGAACACACTCAAAATAAAGTTTCACAAATCTTGAATACTAAGCATATTATTATTAGGCAAATTACCATGCTATTAAGAGACTCTCAAATTAATTTAAGTGAAGCATGAGAGATCAATAGTTTCTTTAAAACGAATCCACCACCGTGCTCTAAAAGATCTAAGTGAAGCACATAGAGCAAAATTATCTAGCTCAAAAGATATAAGTGAAGCACATAGAGCAAAACTATCTAGCTCAAAAGATATAAGTGAAGCACATAGAGTATTCTATCAAATCATGCCCCGACATCATCGCATAACGGTTCACCATACGTGCATGGTACGGGAATCACAAACTTTAACACAAGTATATCTCAGATTCACATATACTCAACTAGCATGACTCTAATATCACCATCTTCATATCTCAAAACAATCATAAGGAATCAAACTTCTCATAGTATTCAATGCACTTTATATGAAAGTTTTTATTATACCCATCTTGGATGCCTATCATATTAGGACTAATTTTATAGCCAAAGAAAAATACCATGCTGTTCTAAAGGACTCTCAAAATAATATAAATGAAGCATGAGAGATCAATAATTTCTATAAAATAAAACCACCACCGTGCTCTAAAAAGATATAAGTGAAGCACTAGAGCAAAATTATCTAGCTCAAAAGATATAAGTGAAGCACATAGAGTATTCTAATAAATTCCGATTCATGCGTGTCTCTCCCAAAAGGTGTGTACAGCAAGGATGATTGTGGTAAACTAAAAATTAAAGACTCAAATCATACAAGACGCTCCAAGCAAAACACATATCATGTGGTGAATAAAAATATAGGCTCAAGTAAAGTTACCGGTAGACAAAGATGAAAGAGGGGATGCCTTCCGGGGCATCCCCAAGCTTAGGCTTTTGGTTGTCCTTGAATTTTACCTTGGACATCCCCAAGCTTAGGCTCTTGCCACTCCTTATTCCAAAATCCATCAAATCTTTACCCAAAAACTTGAAAACTTCACAACACAAAACTCAACAGAAAATCTCATGAGCACCGTTAGTATTAGAAAATAAACCACCACTTTAAGGTAATGTAATGAACTCATTATTTATTTATATTGGTGTTAAACCTACTGCATTACAACTTCTCTATGGCTCATACCCCCCCCCCCCGCGATACTAGCCATAGATGCATCAAAATAAGCAAACAACACACGAAAAATAGAATCTGTCAAAAACAGAACATTCTGTAGCAATCTGTAGGTTTCGAATACTTCTGTACCTCCAAAAATTCTGAAAATTTTGGAAGACCAGGACAATTTGTATATTGATCTACTGCAGTTGGAATTGATATTTTATCGCTCTCTGGTAAAAAACAAAAAATATTTTCGTGAGTGCATACTTTCTATTTTTATCAGCAAGATCAAACAACAATCACCTAAGAAGATCCTAAAGGCTTTACTTGGCACAAACACTAATTAAAACATTAAAAACACAATCATAACAGAGGCTAGATGAATTATTTATTACTAAACAGGAACAAAAAGTAAAGAACAAAAAAATTGGGTTGCCTCCCAACAAGCGCTATCGTTTAACGCCCCTAGCTAGGCATAAAAACAAGAATAGATCTAAGTATTGTCATCTTTGGTATGCAATCCATAAGTGGCTCTCAGAATAGATTCATAAGGCAATTTAATTTTCTTCCTAGGAAAGTGTTCCATGCCTTTCCTTAACCGAAATTGGAATCTAATATTTCCTTCTTTCATGTCAATAATTGCACCAATCGTTCTAAGGAAAGGTCTACCAAGAATAATAGGACATGTAGGATTGCAATCTATATCAAGAACAATGAAATCTACGGGCACATAATTCCTATTTGCAACAATAAGAACATCATTAATCCTTCCCATAGGTTTCTTAATGGTTGTCGGATGTGGGGTTCCGGCTAACCCTTAAGGTTCGAACACTGGGGTGCGCGCGAAGTCTTTCGCTCCTACCAATCTACGCTCTAACTCGCTAGGATCTTGCGGACGAACTCAACGAACTCGCAACACAGAAAGACACAGGGTTTATACTGGTTCGGACCACCGTTGTGGTATAATACCCTACTCCAGTGTGGTGGTGGTGGATTGCCTCTTGGGCTGATGATGAACAGTACAAGGGAAGATCTGCCTCCAGAGGTTGAGGTGTTCTTGTGCGTATGAACTTGTGTGTCTCCCCTCTCTCCTTTCTACTATGGTGGCTAGTCCTATTAATAGAGGCCCTGGTCCTCCTCCCAAATATCGAGCGGGAAGGGAGCCAACAATGGCGGGCTAATTTGAAGGGGGGCAGCTAGTATGAGCTATCCTGACAAAAGTAGTCTTTGCCTGCACAAAGCTCTGGTGGTGACGCCGTCTTGGGCTCCACAATGACATATGTCTTGCAGTCCATGGTCTTGGTCTCGTTGCACCGAAATGGCAACCTTTGCCTGAGGCCTCGGTACCCCGCAGCTGCGCTTGCCCCCTTTGCACCAAAGAGGAAACAAGGACACTGCGCGCGCTGGCGCCCGACTGGTGTCGATCATCATGGCTCACGTCACGAGAGCCTCGCGAGGTTTGCCCCGCCTTGATATCTCCGCTCCTCGTGAGCCTGCCTGGCTAGGCCGCTCCAGCGGAGGTCTTGTGTCGTCCGCCTCGCGAGGCTTGACCCCTCACGAGGGTCTTGGGTGCCTCGTTGGTGAAGGTGGGCCATACGGCCTGCTGGCTTAGCCACGCCATGGGCCGCAGGCAGGCAAGTCTGGGGACCCCGTTCCCAGAACACCGACAGTAGCCCCCGGGCCCAAGGTGCGCGCGGGCTTGGCTTCGCGGCGAAGCCAAGGGTCAAGTTCGGAGCACCGCGGGCCCCCAAAGCCTACGGCCTTGGTTGATGCGTGGCGGTTGATTGGACGTGGGCGTCTCCGCTTCCCCATGCTGCCTCGGCGACTGCACAACTTGTCAAGTCCCTGCGACATGCAAGGGAATCCATCATTACATGCGATCGTGGGAGGTTCCGGTTGGCCTTCTTCCGCTATAAATGGAGAGGGGGCGGGCCCCCGTCGCCCATATCCTCCACGCTCACTTGCTTCTTCCTCCTTGCTCTACTGCTTGCTTCCAATGGCGCCTATCCGAAGGTTCTCCGCCGAAGATAAGGGGAAAGCTCCTCGGGATGTCCCGGAGCTCCTCCCACCGAAGAAGAGGTCGATCCATCGCCGTGATGAAGCGGCAATGCAAGTGGTGGTGAGGCCTAGGTGTGAGCGGCCTCCACCGGGGTATCCGCTACCCCTGTACGCCCAATCCAAGAGCTCGGGAGGACGAAGCAATGAGTAGCGCCGCCCGTGCCGCATTCAGGGTCGCCGTGCCATGGCGACGCGCGGTGTGCATGCCGAGGACTCCTCGCGCGAGTTGGTGCTGTGGGCGCTGATGCCTCCGAGCTCCTGGATCTGCTTCCCGCGGTTCTTCTCCGACATGATGCTGCCGAGGGGGCCTCTCGAGCTCCGGCTGCAGCACGCCGACTGCAGCGCCCCGGCAGTCGGAGCGGAGATCGAAGCGGTCCCTACTGGCAAGATCTTCATGACCAGCGGCTGGGGGGAGATCGCTCGGATCTGTCGTGCGAGAGGCGCCCTTGCGATCCACTTAGAATACGATGGCGCCTCCACGCTCTTCTTCAAGGTCTTTGACGCCGAGGGCCATCGCCTGGAATGCTGCTTCGGAGAAGAGCGCGAGGCTGATGCGCGCTTCGCTCGCGACCACTCCAGCAGCAGCAGCCCTTGGGAGTCCAGCAGTTCTCCTGAGCTCTACGAGACTCCGGAGACGAGCGACGACAGCTACGTCCCCCCGAGCTCCCGCCGCGCTCGGAGCAGGGCTGCGGTGTCCGGCCGCCGCCGCCGCTGATCTGGATGGGGTTGGAGCCGGCCTCCCATGGCCCACTGTTGACGGTGGAGTCCGCCACGGAAGGATGCAGATAGGATCCCCCTTAGCATCAGCTTTTGTTTCCTGCGAAGAATCATGAATTACCCTGTGGGGGCATGTAGGATCTGCAATGCCTTTGTACCTATCTTCCTTGTTATGAAGATTTGATGAACGCGTGCCCCGTTAAGGCTCGGTCCCCCCTTTCTTTCCTCGCGATAGCCTGTTGCTCTACGCTGATGGGTCCTGGTCCCAAGGCGGCTATAGCCGTTGCTGGTATGCCAGGTTGCGATGCCATGGTCAATGCCAGGAGGTGCGCGGCCTGAGGTCCAGTAAGAGCCCCTGAGGCGCGATGCTCAGGAGGTCCCCCTTAGCGCCCAAGCGGCCATGGTAAGGAAAGAAAGGAAGATGACCTGGCCGCAACGGGGTTGTAGCATGGTGTGAGCGACTACTAAGCCCAAATATTTAGCCGATCCGAGGGCGAGACTTATCTTGCTGACTTCGCGGTGACTCCTGATGTTGTGCTAGGGCTGCGCGCCAACTTACGCGACATAGCTAGGCTGGTCCGTACGAGTTTTCCTTCTCCCGAGCTCTTCTTAGTGCTCTACATCGTCAGGTCCTGGCCCTCGAGCGAGCTCAGCCACCGCTGGTATGCCAGGTCGCGATGCCATGGTCAAGGCCAGGGGGTGAGGGCTGGAGAGCCAGTAAGAGCTCCTGAGTCGCGATGCTCAGGATCCCCCTTTAACACGCAAGCAAATCGCACGAGAGAAAAGGAGACTCGCGGTGCCGCCTGCTATACTCCCCCCGGGGTCCCTGTGAACAGACACAAGAAGAAACATGGTTTGCCGTTATTGCCACTGATAACCCACAAGTATAGGGGATCGCAACAGTTTTCGAGGGTAGAGTATTCAACCCAAATTTATTGATTCGACACAAGGGGAGCCAAAGAATATTCTCAAGTATTAGCACCTGAGTTGTCAATTCAACCACACCTGGAAACTTAATATCTGCAGCAAAGTATTTAGTAGCAAAGTAATATGATAGTAGTGGTAACAGTAGAAAAAGGTAACAGTAGCAAAAGTAATGTTTTTGGTATATTGTAGTGATGATAGCAATAGCAACGGAAAAGTAAATAAGCGAAGAACAATATGTGGAATGCTCGTAGGCAATGGATAAGTGATGGAGAATTATGCCGGATGCGGTTCATCATGTAACAATCATAAACTAGGGTGACACAGAACTAGCTCCAGTTCATTGATATAATGTAGGCATGTATTCCGAATATAGTCATACATGCTTATGGAAAAGAACTTGCATGAAATCTTTTGTCCTACCCTCCCGTGGCAGCGGGGTCCTTACGGAAACTAAGGGATATTAAGGCCTCCTTTTAATAGAGTACCAGAACAAAACATTAACACATAGTGAATACATGAACTCCTCAAATTAGGGTCATCACCGGTAAGTATCCCGATTATTGTCACTTCGGGGTTAACGGATCATAACACATAATAGGTGACTATAGAATTGCAAGATATGATTAAGAACTCTCATATATTGATGAAAACATAATAGGTTCAGATCTGAAATCATGGCACTCGGGCCCTAGTGACAAGCATTAAGCATAGCAACATCAATCTCAGAACATAGTAGATACTAGGGATCAAACCCTAACAAAACTAACTCGATTACATGATAGATCCCATCCAATCCATCACCGTCCAGCAAGCCTACGATGGAATTACTCACGCACGGCGGTGAGCATCATGAAATTGGTGATGGAGGATGGTTGATGATGACGATGGCGACGGATTCCCCTCTTTGGAGCCCCAAGCAGACTCCAGATCAGCCCTCCCGAGAGGTTTTAGGGCTTGGCGGCGGCTCCGTATCGTAAAACGCGATGAATTCTTCTCTCTGATTTTTTTCTCCCCGAAACACAATATATAGAGTTGGAGTTGGAGTCGGAGGAGCTCTAGGGGGTCCACGAGGTAGGGGGCGCGCCCTAGGGGGGCATGCGCACCCCCCACCCTCGTGGACAGGTGGTGGGCCCCCTGGCCTTCATCTTTTGCAGGTATTTTTTATATTTTCCAAAAAAATTCTCCGTGAAGTTTCAGGTCATTCCGAGAACTTTTGTTTCTGCACATAAATAACACCATGGTAATTCTGCTGAAAACAACGTCAGTCCGGGTTAGTTCCATTCAAATCATGCAAGTTAGAGTCCAAAACAAGGGCAAAAGTGTTTGGAAAAGTAGATACGACGGAGACGTATCAACTCCCCCAAGATTAAACCTTTGCTTGTCCTCAAGCAATTCAGTTGACAAACTGAAAGTGATAAAGAAAAACTTTTACAAACTCTGTTTGCTCTTGTTGTTGTAAATATGTAAAGCTAGCATTCAAGTTTTCAGCAAAGATTATAACTAACCATATTCGCAATAACGCTCAGGTCTCAAGTTTACTCATACCAATGGCATAATCAACTAGCGAGCAATAATAATAAATCTCGGATGACAACACTTTCTCAAAACAATCATAATATGATATAACAAGATGATATCTCGCTAGCCCTTTCTGAGACCGCAAAACGTAAATGCAGAGCACCTTTAAAGATCAAGGACTGACTAGAAATTGTAATTCATGGTAAAAGAGATCCAGTCAAGTCATACCCAATGTAAACTAACAATAATGAATGCAAATGACAGCAGTGCTCTCCAACTGGTGCTTTTTAATAAGAGGATGATGACTCAACATGAAAGTAAATAGATAGGCCCTTCGCAAAGGGAAGCAGGGATTTGTAGAGGTGCCAGAGCTCGGTTTTGAAATAGAGGTGAATAATATTTTGAGCGGTATACTTTCATTGTCAACATAACAACCAAGAGATGGCAATATCTTCCATGCTACACACATTATAGGCGGTTCCCAAACAGAATGGTAAAGTTTATACTCCCCCTTACACCAACAAGCATCAATCCATGGCTTGCTCGAAACAACGAGTGCCTCCAACTAACAAGAGTCCCAGGGGGAGTTTTGTTTGCAATTATTTTGATTTAGTTTGCATAAAGCATGGGACTGTGCATCCTGGTGACCAGCCATTCTCTCGTGAGTGAGGAGCGGAGTCCACTCCTCTTGAGAATAACCCACCTAACATGGAAGATACAGACAACCCTAGTTGATACATGAGCTATTCGAGCATACAAAATAGGATATTTATTTGAAGGTTTAGAGTTTGGCACATACAAATTTACTTGGAACGGCAGGTAGATACCGTATATAGGTAGGTATGGTGGACTCATATGGAATAACTTTGGGGTTTAAGGGATTGGATGCACAAGCAGTATTCCCGCTTAGTACAGGTGAAGGCTAGCAAAAGTCTGGGAAGCGACCAGCTAGAGAGCGACAACAGTCATGAACATGCATTAAAATTAATCAACACCGAATGCAAGCATGAGTAGGATATAATCCACCATGAACATAAATATCGTGAAGGCTATGTTGATTTTGTTTCAACTACATGCGTGAACATGTGCCAAGTCAAGTCACTTAAATCATTCAGAGGGGGATACCACCCTATCATACCACATCATAACCATTTCAATAGCATGTTGCCACGCAAGGTAAACCATTATAACTCATAGCTAATCAAGCATGGCACAAGTACTATGATCTCTAGTTGTCATTGCAAACATGTTTATTCATAATAGGCCGAATCAGGAATGATGAACTAATCATATTTACAAAAACAAAAGAGGTCGAGTTCATACCAGCCTTTCTCATCTCAGTCAGTCCATCATATATCGTCATTATTGCCTTTCACTTGCACGACCGAACGATGTGAATCATAACAATTGTGCACGTGCATTGGACTAAGCTGGAATCTGCAAGCATTCAATAAACAGGAGAAGACAAGGCAATATGGGCTCTTTTGTCAGATCAACAATTATGCAAATAAGAGCCTCCTCAACAATTTAATCATGGTCTTCTCCCATTGACCCCCAAAGAAAAGAAAAGAAATAAAACTATTTACACGAGAAAGCTCCCTACAAGCAAAAGAAGAACAGGAAATATTTTTGGGTTTTCTTTTTAGTTACTACTACAAGCATGGAAATTAAAACTAGCTAAAAGCTACGACTAATTTTTTTGGTTTTTCTTAAGGTTTATTAAGCACAAAAGAAGAAAGCATAAAAAGGAAATAAACTAGCATGGATGATACAATGAAAAAGTGTGAGCACCGACATCTAGCAATGAATGTGTAAACATAAATGTAATGTCGGTGGGAAATACGTACTCCCCCAAGCTTAGGCTTTTGGCCTAAGTTGGTCTATGGCCACGGCTGGCCTGGCGGGTATCCATAATAGTAGTTGGGGTTGTACTGAGATGCAGCGGATATCGCCTCCTGCGCTGCAGCGTGGCGACGAGCAGCCTCCGCTCTCCTCTCGTACACATCTGCCTCCTCTCTGGTAATAACATATCTTCCTTTTGCATGATGATCAAAGAAGGCAGGGGCAGGGAGAGTAATATAGATAGCACGGCGCCTGTCAAAGATTAGTCGGTACTGGGGAGGTGATTCATTCCTCTCGACAAACTGGTGGTGAACCATAGCATTAAAGTCTAGGTAAGCAGGGGGTAATTCAATATCATCTTCGCGTATGGCTATACCAAGAAAATTAGCTATGCGGGTTGCATAAATTCCTCCAAAGAAATCTCCATTAAATCTATTAAGATGCAACCTACGTGCAACAATGGCTCCCAAATTATAAGATTTGTCTCCTAACACAGCACTCCTAAGAATACTGAGGTCAGGAACACACATATGACATGCTTCATCTTTACCATTTATGCATCTACCTATGAAGAGAGCAAAATAATGTGTAGCAGGAAAGTGAATGCTCCCTATAGTGGCTTGTGTTATATCTCTAGATTCTCCCACAGTTATACTAGCAAGAAAATCTCTAAATTCAGATTTGCGAGGATCCCTGATACTACCCCATTGTGGAAGTTTGCAAGCAGTGGTAAAATCCTCTAAGTCCATAGTGTAAGAATTTTCATAAAGATCAAATAGGACAATTGGAGAATTACGTGAAGATGAAAATTCAAACCTCCTCACAAAGGAACTAGTGAGCTGGTGATACTGGCTGCACTTCTCTTCCTCGAAGCTCACAAGATTAGCGTTACGCAAATATGCGTTAAATTATTCCTTAATTCCCGCTCGATCCATAAAGTTCTCAGAAGGCCATTCACAAGGACGCACTGGAGCGTCTCTTGGTGGCTCATCATCAGCATCACGCATTGCAAGCCTAGGTCCTTGCTTCCTTGAAGAACCACCCTGGAACATTTTCCTAAGCATATTTCTTCCTCTGAAAAATTCTGAAATTTTTTAGTAACTTCAAAATAAAAGCAAACCAAACTCAATAATATTGATAGCAACTACTCCTACAAGTGCCTAGAGCCTATATCATGCATCAAAACTACTTGGAACCATATAAATTTGACATGCAAGCTCAAGAACATGGTCACCTAGGCATTTGCAATGAATAAAGCACTAGAACAAAAACTAATTGGACCAATGGAGGAGTCACATACCAAGGAACAATCTCCCCAAGCAGTTTTGTGAGAGGTGCTTTGAGCAAGGAGATCGAAAATGGCAGCAAAACGAGCTTGGACTCGGGTTTGAGCTGGTTGTTCATGTTTGTGGGAGGAAGAAGGAGTCTGTGGGTGAAAGGATAAGTGGAGGAGGGCCACCGTGGGCCCATGAGGCAGGGGCGAGCCCAGGGGGGTAGGGCTCGCCCTCCACCCTCATGGCTAGGTGGATGACCCCCCTGCTGTGTTCTCAATGCCAAATATTCTCAAATATTCTAGAAAAAATCATATTTAAATTTCAGGGCATTTGGAGAACTTTTATTTTTGGGGTATTTTTATATTGCACGGATAATCAGATAACAGACAGAAAAATATTTATTTTTATTTTATTTAATATAAATAACAGAAAGTAAAAGGAGGGTACAGAAGGTTGTGATTTCTAGTTTTATCCATCTCATGCTCATCAAAAGGAATCCACTAACAAGGTTGATCAAGTCTTGTTAAAGAACTCATTCCGAATAACATGGAACCGGAGAAATTTCGAATAACACTATGTTACCTCAATGGGGATATGCACATCCCCAATAACAAGAATATCATATTTCTTCTTGACTGTAGGCAGAGGAAATTCAAAACCTCCAAATATAATCGATGGAATTTTTCCAGTAGAGTTGATACTATGAACTTGAGGTTGTTTCCTTGGAAAGTGTACCGTATGCTCATTACCATTAACATGAAAAGTGACATTGCCTTTAGTGCAATCAATAACAGCCCCTGCAGTGTTCAAGAAGGGTCTTCCAAGAATAATAGACATACTAGCGTCCTCAGGAATATCGAGAATAACAAAGTCCGTTAAAATAGTAACGTTTGCAACTACAACATGCACATCCTCACAAATACCGACAGGTATAGCAGTTGATTTATCAGCCATTTGCAAAGATATTTCAGTAGGTGTCAACTTATTCAAATCAAGTCTATGATATAAAGAGAGAGGCATAACACTAACATCGGCTCCAAGATCACATAAAGCAGTTTTAACATAATATCTTTTAATAGAGCATGGTATAGTGGGTACTCCTGGATCTCCAAGTTTCTTTGGTATTCCACCCTTAAAAGTATAATTAGCAAGCATGGTGGAAATTTCAGCTTCCGGTATCTTTCTTTTATTAGTAACAATTTCTTTCATGTATTTAGCATAAGGATTCATTTTGAGCATATCAGTTAATCGCATACACCAAAAGATAGGTCTAATCATTTCAACAAAGCGCTCAAAATCCTCATCATCCTTTTCTTGGATGGTTTGGGAGGAAAAGGCATGGGTTTCTGAACCCAAGGATCTCTTTCTTTACCATGTTTCCTAGCAACAAAGTCTTTCTTATCATAACATTGATTCTTTGATTATGGGTTATTAAGATCAACAACAGGTTCAATTTCTATATCATTATTATTACTAGGTTGAGCATCATCATGAGCATTATCACTAGTTTCAGGTTCATTACCAGATTGTGTTTGAGCATCAGAAATAGAAATATCATTTGGATTCTCAGGGGTTTCAGTGATAGGTTTACTAGAAGCATGCAAAGTCCTATCATTTTTCTTTTTCTTCCTATTAGAAGGACTAGGTGCATCTACATTGTTTCTCTGAGAATCTTGCTCAATTCTCTTAGGTTGGCCTTTAGGATACAAAGGTTCCTGAGTCATTTTACCACCTCTAGTCATAACTCTAACAGCATTATCATTATTCTTACTATTCAATCCATTGAGCAAATCATTTTGAGCTTTAAGTACTTGTTCTACTTGAGTGGTAACCATAGAAGCATGTTTACTAATAAGTTTAAGTTCACTTTTGACATTAGCCATATAATCACCCAAGTGTTCAAGCATATTTGAATTGTATTTCAATTGTCTGCCAAAGTAAGCATTAAAATCTTCTTGCTTAGCCATAAATTTATCAAACTCATCTAAGCATGGGCTAGCAATTTTAGTAAATGGGATTTCAGCTTTATCATATCTATAGAGAGAATTTACCTTTACTACCTGTGTCGGGTTATCAAGACCACGAGTTTCTTCAATAGGTAATGGATTAGGATCATATGTTTCTTCAACAAGCGGTAAATTAAGACCATGTATTTCTTCAATAGGAGGTAAATTCTTAACATCTTCAGCTTTAATACCTTTTTCTTTCATAGATTTCTTTGCCTCTTGCACGTCTTCAGGATTGAGAAATAGAATACCTCTCTTCTTCGGAGTTGGTTTAGGAATAGGCTCAGGAATTGGCTCAGGAGGTGTCCAATTATTTTCATTTGTCAATATATTATGCAATAGGATTTCAGCTTCATCCGATGTTCTTTCCCTAAAAACAGAACCAACACAACTATCCAGGTAATCTCTGGAGGCATCGGTTAGTCCATTATAAAAGATATCAAGTATTTCATTTTTCTTAAGAGGATGATCAGGCAAAACATTAAGTAGTTGGAGAAGCCCCCCCAAGCTTGTGGGAGACTCTCTTCTTCAATTTGCACAAAATTATATATATCCCTTAAAGCAGCTTGTTTCTTATGAGCAGGGAAATATTTAGCAGAAAGTAATAAATCATATCCTGGGGACTACGTCCACAACCAGGATCAAGAGAATTAAACCATATCTTAGCATCACACTTTAATGAGAACGGAAATATTTTAAGGATATAAAAGTAGCGAGTTCTCTCATCATTAGTGAACAGGGTAGCTATATCATTTAATTTAGTAAGATGTGCCACAACAGTTTCAGATTCATAGCCATGAAAAGGATCAGATTCAACCAAAGTAATTATATCAGGATCAACAGAGAATTCATAATCCTTATCGGTAACACAGATTGGTGAAGTAGCAAAAGCAGGTTCAGGCTTCATTCTAGAATTTAGAGATTGCTGATTCCATTTAGCTAATAACCTCTTGAGTTCGTATCTATCTTTGCAAGCTAAAATAGCTAAAGAAGCTTCTTTATCAAAAACATAACCCTTAGGAATAATAGGCAAATCTTCATCATCACTTTCATCAGTATTATCAGATTCAATATTTTCATTCTCTCTAGCCCTAGCAAGTTGTTCATCAAGAAATTCACTAATTGGCACAGTAGTATCAAGCATAGAAGTAGTTTCATCATAAGTATCATGCATAGCAGAAGTGGCATCATCAATAACATGCGACATATCAGAACGAATAGCAGAAGCAGGTTTAGGTGTCGCAAGCTTACTCAAAACAGAAGGTGAATAAAGTGCAGAGCTAGATGGCAGTTCCTTACCTCCCCTCATAGTTGAGGGATAGATCTTGGTTTTAGGATCTCTCAAGTTCTTCATAATGATAAGCAGATATAAATCCCAAGTGACTCAAAGAATAGAGCTATGCTCTCCGGCAACGGTGCCAGAAAATAGTCTTGATAACCCACAAGTATAGGGGATCGCAACAGTTTTCAAGGGTAGAGTATTCAACCCAAGTTTATTGATTCGACACAAGGGGAGCCAAAGAATATTCTCAAGTATTAGCAGCTGAGTTGTCAATTCAACCACACCTGGAAAATTAATATCTACAGCAAAGTATTTAGTAGCAAAGTAATATGATAGTAGTGGTAACGGTAGCAAAAGGTAACAGTAGCAAAAGTAATGTTTTTGGTATTTTTTAGTGATGATAGCAATAGCAACGGAAAAGTAAATAAGCGAAGAACAATATGTGGAAAGCTCGTAGGCAATGGATCAGTGATGGATAATTATGCCGGATGCGGTTCATCATGTAACAATCATAAACTAGGTTGACACAGAACTAGCTCCAGTTCATTGATATAATGTAGGCATGTATTCCGAATATAGTCATACGTGCTTATGGAAAAGAACTTGCATGACATCTTTTGTCCTACCCTCCCGTGGCAGCGGGGTCCTTACGGAAACTAAGGGATATTAAGGCCTCCTTTTAATAGAGTACCAGAACAAATCATTAACACATAGTGAATACATGAACTCCACAAACTACGGTCATCACCGGTAAGTATCCCGATTATTGTCACTTCAGGGTTAACGGATCATAACACATAATAGGTGATTATAGACTTGCAAGATAGGATCAAGAACTCTCATATATTGATGAAAACATAATAGGTTCAGATCTGAAATCATGGCACTCGAGCCCTAGTGACAAGCATTAAGCATAGCAAAGTCATAACAACATCAATCTCAGAACATAGTGGATACTAGGGATCAAACCCTAACAAAACTAACTCGATTACATGATAGATCCCATCCAACCCATCACCGTCCAGCAAGCCTACGATGGAATTACTCACGCACGGCGGTGAGCTTCATGAAATTGGTGATGGAGGATGGTTGATGATGACGATGGCGACGGATTCCCCTCTCCGGAGCCCCGAACGGACTCCAGATCAGCCCTCCCGAGAGGTTTTAGGGCTTGGCGGCGGCTCCGTATCGTAAAACGCGATGAATTCTTCTCTCTGATGTTTTTCTCCCCGAAACACAATATATAGAGTTGGAGTTGGAGTCGGAGGAGCTCCAGGGGGCCCATGAGGTAGGGGGCGCGCCCCCACTCTCGTGGACAGGTGGTGGGTCCCCTGGCCTTCATCTTTTGCAGGTATTTTTTATATTTTCCAAAAAGTTGCTTCGTGAAGTTTCAGGTCATTCCGAGAATTTTTGTTTCTGCACATAAATAACACCATGGTAATTTTGCTGAAAACAACGTCAGTCCGGGTTAGTTCCATTCAAATCATGCAAGTTAGAGTCCAAAACAAGGGCAAAAGTGTTTGGAAAAGTAGATATGGCGGAGACGTATCAGCCACCTGCCTGCCGCTGGTTGGTCCGGATGAAGTGAAGGCACTGAGGGCCTGGTGATGTGACGTACGCGGCACGTGCCACGAGCTAGAGCTCGACCACTCAGATTTGTCGGTCGTGGCAGGGACGGACCCATGCACCAGCGTCGTGCCTATGTAGAGGCCCCGAGGGAGGCGATGATCGAGCAGGTGATAGCAGTTGGCAGGTTAAGCATGAAGAGCAGGTCGACTTGGATAAATGCAGGAAGATACATGCCACTGGGCCTGGCCCGAGCGGCGTGGGGATGATGCAGCCCGAGGGGCGCCCCCAACAAGGTAAGCCAAAGGCTTAGCAAAAGGGATACATGCCACAGGGACGGACCCACGTGGCCTAGGAATAATGCAGCCCGAGGGGCGCTCCCAGCTTAAATGAACTTGGAAGATGTCACCTGGTTCTGTAGACGGAGTAGAGTTGGTGCAGCCGAAGCCACGCGTTGAAGGAATTGCTCCTCATGAGCCACCGGGACCCTGAGCCTCGGGAGGCTCTGGGGGCCCGGGAGGTTCCCTGAAGACCATCCTCATCTCCTCCGGAACGACGCGGAACCTGGCCTCCTGAGCCGTCAGGACTTGCCTCACGTTGTGCTGATAGGCCGACGCCACGCTCGGCAAGCCAAAGGGCATGCGAACGTAGCTGTGTGGTGGACCCTCACAGCGGCCTGCACGCGATGGCCAGAAGCGTTCCTGAGATGCGGCCCTATTGAGCCCTGGGATGTCGATGCAGGCGCGCAGCCCGGGATCCTCGCCTGGATGGGGGGCTGCGCCTTGTGAGCGGTCGTGGCCGCGCATGGCCCTTGCTTCTTGCAGTTCTTCGATGGTCTTGGTGATGAACTCCTGAGCGGTGGGCACTCCTTGCCCTGTGCTCTCCTGAGGAAAGTGTGCCATGAGGCATGCCTCCAAGTGGTGTCCAAGCGCCTCCCTCGTGAGGTTGGCAAGGTCTGAGGCTCTCCAGGAGAGAGCTCTCGAGCCCTGCCGGAGGAGGGCGCTGGGCGCACTTTCCTATGCGGTGGAGGGAGGCGCCCCTGGAGCGGGCGCTGATCCTGGCGAGGCTCCTAACACGACGCCGTCTTCTTGGGGTCCTGCGCGGCGCGACAACTTCTTCTTGGGGATGGTCTCCGGAGGGCCTTCACTTCTGCTGTCAGGGTTGTCGGTTGCTGCAGCTTGGAAGGCGCGCCCAAGGGAGCACACCGCATCCCTTTCTTCACATGGGACTATGATGATTCCCCCGCTTCCTGGCATCTTGAGGACGTTGTAGCTATGGTGAGTGACTGCCATGAACTTGGCCAGGGCTGGGTACCCGAGGATGGCATTGTACGACAGGCGGATGTGCGCGACGTCGAAGTTGATGATCTCGGTGCGGTAGTTCTTGCACTCCCCGAAGGTGACAGGCAGGCGGACCTTCCCTATCGATACGGTGGAACCGTCGGTCACTCCTGAGAAAGGCTTGGTTGGCTGGAGCTGCTCATAGGGCACTTGGAGGTTGTTGAACGTGTTGACGGACAGGACGTTGAGCCCTGCGCCGCCATCGATGAGAGTCTTGGTGACTTGCACATTGCTGATGACTGGGGAGCATAGCATAGGCAGGGTGCCAGCGGTGGATGCGCACTTGAGCTGGTCTGCCGAGCTGAAGGTGATGGCGCACTGGGACCACCTGAGCGGGCGCCTGGCCTCGAGCTTGGGGAGCGTCGCGTTCACCTCGCAAGCGAACTGTTTGAAGATGCGCTAAGAGGCTGGGGCCTGAGCACCGCCTAAGATGCAAGCGATCGCACGCGGCTCCTGGAAGCCCCCAGCCCCATCGTCCTGGTGGTGGTCATTGTTCCTTCTCGGTGGCGGCAACGGGGGAATACCGGCGTTGCCCTGGGGCGATCCTCACGAGGCAGATCCCTCCAGGCGCCCTCGCGAGGTTGGTCCTGCCAGTGGTCCTCACGAGGCCGGTCGCGCCACTCCTGGCACGGGCCACGGTCGTCCCAGCATCCGCCTCCACGTCCTCCTCCGTGGCCATAGCCCCGGTCGTTGCGCTCGAGGCGTCGACCGAAGCGTCCTTCCCGAATGGCTCTGAGCTCTTGACAGTCGCTGGTGTTGTGGGTGTTCAGGTTGTGGAAGGCGCAGAACAGGCGGCCGTTCTTGGATGACTCGGGCTGATCTCTGCCTCGCTTGGTGTCGGGCTCCGCTGCGAGCACTACTGCCTCTTTGCGCTTCACGTCGTTGGCCTTGGCCCTCTTCTCTCCTCCACTCCTGCAGCTGGCAACTCAAGGAGAGAGAGGCGCCCCTCGTCAGCTCTTGCGCACTTGATCGCCAGGTTGAACTGCTCCTGAGATGTGCAAAGCTCCTTGTGGATAGCCAGTTCTACCTTCATCTTGACATCACAGACGCCGTCTGAGCACGCGGAGATGACGGCTTCGTCCGTGACCTTGGGGATCTTGAGGCGGGTGTTGTTGAAGCGTTGGATGTACTTCTGGAGGGTCTCTCCTGGCTGTTGCTTGATGCAGCGTAGATCGCCCGCGGCCAGTGGGCGGTCGCGAGTGCCCTGGAAGTTGGCGACGAAGCGGTCGCGCATCTCGTCCCAAGAGGAGATCGAGCCGTGCTGCAGGTTCAGGAGCCAGGGAAACTAGTTCGCCATGACTTTTTCATCGCCGTTAGCCGCTTCGATGCTCAGCTCATAGAGTTGCAGGAACTCTGCGGGGTCGGCGGTGCCGTCGTATCGAGGAGGTAGATCTGGCTTGAACTTGCCTGGCCAGGCGACACTGCGCAGCTCGGGGGTGAAGGCACGACAGCCAGTCGTGGTCGCCGGGGCCCGCTTCTGAGGCAGAGCTTTGTCTTGGCGAGGTCCCCGGTGCGCCACTGTAGGCAGCATGTGGTCTTGACGAGGTGGCGCAGGGAGCGCTAGTGCAGCTTCTCGCGGCCGAGAGATTTCTTGGCAGCTCCTTTCTTCATGCGCGGGCGCCGGGTGCGGTGGATCACGCCACGGAGGCACGTGCCTTGGTGCCAAGGCACCGTCTTGGGGACGAGGCGGCGGAGGCACGCCATGAGCCCCGTTGCCCGCGGCTGGTTGAGGGGGATGCAGAGAGTGGGACGGCATCGGAGATCCCCCTACGACACGGACGAGCTCGGCGACGCGGTCGAGCCACTCCTCATAGAGGTCGTCGACGGGGCAGTAATGCAGGAGCTCGTTCACCGCGATGAGCACGGCCCGTGCTTCCATGGGAGCGCGGTGCACGTGGGACGAAGGACCAGCAGGGGTGAGAGATGGAGTAGCGGTGCGGCCATCCTGCCGCACTGAAGGATGCAGCGAGGATGCCTGCTGCTCGTTCCCCACCGGGCCGGTGGCAGCGTTGGCGGCGGGGGACGAAGAACGACGAGGTGGCCCGCCGACGGGAGCCGTCTGAGCGACGCGGGCGGCGAGGGCGGCCCGACGCTCAGCTCGAGCACGGCGTGCATCCGACATGGAGACGACGGAGCGACGGACTGGCGGAAAGGAAGCTACGACGCACCCCTACCTGGCATGCCAAATCTCGGATGTGGGGTTCTGGCTAACCCTTAAGGTTCGAACACTGGGGTGCGTGTGAAGTCTTTCCCTCCTACCAATCTACGCTCGAACTCGCTAGGATCTTGCGGACGAACTCGACGAACTCGCAACACAGAAAGACACAGGGTTTATACTGGTTTGGGCCACCGTTGTGGTGTAATACCCTACTCCAGTGTGGTGGTGGTGGATAGCCCTTGGGCTGATGATGAATAGTACAAGGGAAGAATTGCCTCCTGAGGTTGAGGTGTTCTTGTGCGTATGAACTTGTGTGTCTCCCCTCTCTCCTTTCTACTATGGTGGCTAGTCCTATTAATAGAGGCCCTGGTCCTTCTCCCAAATATCGAGCAGGAAGGGAGCCAACAATGGCGAGCTAATTTGAAGGGGGACAACTAGTACGAGCTATCCTGACAAAAGTAGTCTTCGCCTGCACAAAGCTCTGCTGGTGACGCCGTCTTGGGCTCCACAATGACCTCCATCTTACAGTCCATGGTCTTGGTCTCGTTGCACCGAAATGACAACCTTTGCCTGAGGCCTCGGTACCCCGTGGCTGCGCTTGCCCCCTTTGCACCAAAGAGGAAACAAGGACGCTACGTGCGCTGGCGCCCGCCTGGTGTCGATCGTCATGGCTCACGTCACGAGAGCCTCCGAGGTTTGCCCCGCCTTGATATCTCCGCTCCTCATGAGCCTTCCTGGCTAGGCCTCTCCAGCGGAGGTCTTGCGTCGTCCGCCTCACGAGGGTTGGCCCCTCGCGAGGGTCTTGGGTGCCTCGTTGGTGAAGGTGGGCCGTACAGCCTGCTGGCTTAGCCACTCCATGGGCTGCAGGCAGGCAAGTATGGGGACCCCCATTCCCAGAACGCCGACAATGGTGGAATCCGCAAGATGCAAATTTAAAGAACAATCATCAAATCCACAGAAACCCAGCACATCACACAAAGTTTTTGGAATCGTGGAAACACTAGCACCCAAATCACATAAAGCATAGCATTCATAATCTTTAATCTTAATTTTAATAGTAGGTTCCCACTCATCATAAAGTTTTCTAGGGACAGAAACTTCTAGTTCAAGCTTTTCTTCATAGGATTGCATTAAAGCGTCAACAATATGTTTAGTAAAAGATTTATTTTGATTGTAAGCATGAGGAGAATTTAACATGGATTGCAACAAGGAAATACAATCTATCAAAGAGAAATTATCATAATTAAATTCCTTGAAATCCAAAATAGTGGGTTCATTGATATGTAAAGGTTTTGACCTCTTCAATCCCACTTTTATTAATTTTTGCATCAAGATCTAAAAACTCTAAATCATTGGGACGCCTTTTAACTAAAGTTGACTCATCTCCAGTCCCATCTTCGTCAAGATTCATATTGGAAAACAAAGATTTAATAGGAGTCACATCAATCACTTTTACATCTTCATCATTATTATCATGCAAACTAGAAGAACACGCTTTTACAAAGCAATCCTTTTTAGCACCCATCCTAGTGGTTCCTTCTTTGCACTCATCAATGGAAATTCTCATGGCTTTGAGAGACTCATTGATATCATGTTTAGGTGGAATAGATCTAAGTTTCAAAGAATCAACATCAAGAGAAATTCTATCCACGTTCCTAGCCAATTCATCAATCTTAAGCAATTTTTCTTCAACCAAAGCATTGAAATTCTTTTGTGAACTCATAAATTCTTTAACACTAATCTCAAAATCAGAGGGCATCTTATTAAAATTTCCATAAGAGTTGTCATAGGAATTACCATAATTATTAGAGGAATTACTAGGAAACGGCCTAGAATTAAAATGTCCTCTATACGCGTTGTTACCAAAATTATTCGTACCAACAAAATTCACATCCATAGATTCATTATTATTCTCAGTCAAAGTGGACAAAGGCATATCATTAGGATCAGATGAAACACTTTTATTAGCAAACAATTTCATAAGGTCATCCATCTTTCCACTCAAAACATTAATCTCTTCAATCGCATGAACTTTTTTACTAGTGGATCTTTCGGTGTGCCGTTGAGAATAATTAACCATAATATTGTCTAGGAGTTTAGTAGATTCTCATAAAGTAATTTCCATAAAAGTGCCCCCCGCAGCTGAATCTAAAAGATTTCTAGAAGCAAAATTCAATCCGGCATAATTTTTTTTGTATAATTATCCACAAATTCAAACCATGTGTAGGGCAATTACGTATCATTAATTTCATCCTCTCCCAAGCTTGTGCAACATGCTCATGATCAAGTTGCTTAAAATTCATACTACCGTTCCTAAGAGAGATGATCTTCGTGGGAGGAAAATACTTAGAGATAAAAGCATCTTTGCACTTATTCCATGAATCAATACTATTTTTAGGCAAAGAAGAGAACCAAGTTTTAGCACGATCTCTAAGCGAAAACGGAACTAGCTTCAATTTAACAATATCATTATCCACATCTTTCTTGTTTTGCATATAACACAAATCAACAAAGTTGTTTAGATGGGTAGCGACATCTTCACTAGGAAGGCCAGAAAATTGATCTTTCATAACAAGATTCAACAAAGCGTATTAATTTCACAAGATTCAACATCGGTAGTAGGATCAATCGGAGTGCTAATAAAATCATTGTTGTTGGTATTGGAAAAGTAACACAATTTGGTATTATCTTGAGCCATCATGCCAAACAATCAATCCAACACACAAGCACATAAGAAGCAAGCAAAAAGAGACGAACGGAAAAGGGGCGAATAAAAGGCAAAGGTTTTCGAAAATGTTTTAGAAGTGGGGGAGAGGAAAACGAGAGGTGGATGGCAAATAAAGTAATGTGAGGGAGAAGAGTTTATGATGGGTACTTGGTATGTCTTGACTTGGTGTAGATCTCCCCGACAACGGTGCCAGAAATCCTTCTTACTACCTCTTGAGCATGTGTTGGTTTTCCCTTGAAGAGGAAAGGGTGATGCAGTAAAGTAGCATAAGTATTTCCCTCGGTTTTTGAGAACCAAGGTATCAATCCAGTAGGAGACAATGCACAAGTCACCTAGTACATGCACAAACAATCAAGAACCTTGCAACCAACGCGATAAAGGGGTTGTCAATCCCTTCACGGTCACTCGCAAAAGTGAGATCTGACAAAGATAGTAAGATAAATATTTTTTTATTTTTTTGTTGTATAAATTGGAAAGTAAAGATTGTAAAATAGTAAACGAGATGCGATGTAAATAAAAGAGATGCAATATAATAAGAAAGAGACCCGGGGGCCATAGGTTTCACCGATGTATTACGGTTGGTGAACAAATTACTCCAGAGCAATTGATAGAAAAGTGCATAGTTATGAGAATATCTAGGCAATGATTATGAATATAGGCATCACGTCCGTGTCAAGTAGATCGAAACGATTTTGCATCTACTACTATTACTCCACACATCGACCGCTATCCAACATGCATCTAGAGTATTAAGTTCATAAGAACAGAGTAACACATTAAGCAAGGTGAGATGATGTAGAGGGATAAACTCAAGCAATATGATATAAACCCCATCATTTTATCCTCGATGGCAACAATACAATACGTGCCTTACTGCCCCTACCGTCACTGGGAAAGGACACCGCAAGATTGAACCCAAAGCTAAGCACTTCTCCCATTGCAAGAAAGATCAATCTTGTAGGCCAAACTAAACCGATAATTCGAAGAGACTTGCAAAGATATCAAATCATGCATATAATAATTCAGGGAAGAACCAAATAATATTCATAGATAATCTTTTTCATAAACCCACAATTCATCAGATATCAGCAAACACACTGCAAAAGAATATTACATCAAATAGATCTCTGAGAATATCGAGAAGAACTTTGTATTGAGAATCAAAGAGAGAGAAGAAGCCATCTGTAGCGACCCGACCCGAATGGATCAAGTCTCTGTGCTTAGGTGTCATCCCTGGATCAGTATGCTGACACACACAGTACTCGAAGGATTTATAACAGAGGTAAATCACATGTATAAAGTAACGTAAATACTATTACCTCAATCCAAATAGCGGAAGCAACAAGGTTGTGGATTCCCATCAACACCAACGGCAAAGTTGAGTGTAGAAATCGTAACCCTAACGTATCACTTACTCGTCGTAAGAAACCTGCAACATGAGACGTTGCAGCCCGAAACGGGTCAGTACATTGAATGTACTGGCAAATTCACACCATAGAGAATAATGAAAAAAGACTATCACTATATGCATATTTGGCTGGTGGAAAGCTCTATGGTTATAAGGTTTTTGCGTAAAGCCAATTTTTCCCTACTTCAAAGGAATAAATTTATTTAACTATCATGGTGGTTGTGAAACATTGAGAATGGTTGACAGCATTCTCAATCCCAATTAAAAATAATTAAAACCCAACAACATTAATTAGAAGTAACATGTTGAGATTCACAGGATATTCAAGAACTAGATACTCAAGTTGTCCATAACCGGGGACACGGCTAATCATGATTAGTTTGTACACTCTGCAGAGGTTTGCGCACTTTTCCCCACAAGACTCGATCGCCTCCGTTTGGTTTCTCGCACTACATGGTGTTTGAGAAGACGGATGATCGAGACATAGTCTTTCAAAAGCGCTAGCACCTTACATGTGGGGTAGACCGTACCAACTACAACCCCTACATCTGCTAGTCCACCCCGTAAGAGTTCGCACAACTTAGTCAACTATGCCAGAGCCCATAGTAGCATGTGGCTGCACACGGAAGTTTCTAGCATGAAAGATCTTATGATCCCTTTGAGCCTGGGTGGCGGTCCAAAAAAAATAGGCAAGTCCTGATAGACATCAGGTGCCTCAATCCACCCAGATGTGTGTTTAAGTTGCTACCTTAGATAAACCATTAATTAACAATCTCACATCTGTCATGGATATCACTCACCCAATCCACGTCTACTAGCATAGCATGGCATAAATAGCAAACGTAGAAGTAACTCCCAAAGGTTTCATAATAAATTGGTAATAGGTACTACCTCATCTACTTCCCATCCCACAATTTAATTAGGTCCTAATCATGCAATGTGTGAGGATTGATCTAATGCAATAAAACATGGGTTGTAGAAAAGGTATGATCAAAGTGTGAACTTGCCTGCAAGGTTGATGAAGATGATTCGCACTTAAAACTCTTGATAGATCTACTCGTCACACTCCAGTCAATCTATCGTAAGCAAACAATAGTAACCACACAATAAGTACTCATCTAATGCACAAGTAAAACTCGAACGAGAGAAACGAACCAGAAAGTTCAACTTAAGAACTCCGGTTTCAAAGAAAGAACGAACCGAACAAAGAAACGGAAAACAAACGGCGGAAGAAAACAACTCGGTTCTAGCAAGTTGAAACTAGGTCAATTTTTACCGGGGCAAAAACTTTTTTAAGTTGATTAGACGGAACGGCGGTTTCGAAACGAAACTCCAGGCGCTTGAATCACCTGATTCCGATAAACGAGCGAGAAGATAAACTAGAACGAAGATCGGATCTGAGATCGCGATCGCGGATTAAATCCGACGAAAAGAAAAAGAAGAACGGTTAAACGAACGGACGTCGTTAACCAGGAAAGAATCGGTGATCACGTTCGTTGAGACGAACGGTCCGAAAGAAGAACGAAAACCGATCTAGGGTTTTCGGAAAAGAAACCGAAAAAGAAAACGGAAAACCGATCTAGGGTTTCGGAAAAGAAACCGAAATGAAGAATCGGAGAGAAAAACCGGAAAAGAAAACCGGAACGGTTTCTTTTAAAAGAACCGAACCGCGGGGAAGAAAAAGAGAGGCGCGGGGCTACCTCCGGCGAGGCGGGGCGAACGGTGGCGACGGCGGCGTAGGGCGGTGGCGTGGGCAAGGTGCGGCGGCGGCGCTAGGGCGGCGGCGGCGGGTGAGGGGCGCGGCGGCGGGTGAGGGCAAGGTGCGGCGGCGGCGCGGGTGTGGTGGAGGCTTGGGGAGGAGAGGGGGTTTGGGTTTTTGGTGTGAGGAGAGGGGGGGGTCTATGGGGGTATTTATATAGGAGAGGGGAAAGATTACTTGGGGTAGGGGACAAGAAAATAGAGTAGGAATAGGAAATAGACTAAGAATAGGAAAGAATAAACGGAGTAGGACTAGGAATAACGAAACAAGGAAAAAGAGACAAGGGGGCGCCCTAGAATCCTAAAAGGATTCGGCAACAGGGAGAGGCGGCGGCGGCCTCCTGGCAGCGCTGGCGCTCGGCGCCTGGCGCCTGGGAGCGTAGGGGCGGCGGCTTGGCTTGGGCCTTTGGCCCACCTGGCGATACTGATTTTTTTTTACAGATTTTCGCGCGCAGAAAACAAAAGAAAAAGAAACTAAACGAACTCCAAAAATTCTAAAGTAAATTTTCCCCGACTCCTAAAAATGAGTCGAACAAAATGAACTTTTCTCCGAACCTAAAATGCAATTTTCAAAAACGCGCATTTTTCCCTATCCAAATAAAACGCAAACAAACACCGGAAAACAAAAATTTGATCTATTTATTAAATCTTCATTTTTCCTATATTTTGGGAAAGTCATATTATTCCCTCTCTCATATTTTGATACCGGAAAAATAATTGAAGATGAAATAAATAAATCAAATGATTCTCTTTTCAAATTTGAGAAAACTCTCAAATATGAAAATAACGAAATCTCCAGCTCTCTCCGAGGGTCCTTGAGTTGCGTGAAATTTCTAGGATCAACCAAAATGCAAGAAAATAATATATGCATGATGATCTAATGTATAATATTCCAAATTGAAAATAAATTCAAAAGAACTTTGAATTTAATTCTTTGAAACTCCCAACTCATATTTCATATAATTTGAAGAAGTCATTTTATCTTCTCTCGTGAAAATCATTGAGTAGCATAAAGTTTCAGAATTGGAATATTATCAAATGAAATCCAATTATTTTTCAAACACCCTTTTCATTTAATTTAAATGGAAGAAGTCATATTATCTTCGCTCAAGGGTTTTGTGTTTGAAAAGCATTTGAATTCATGGAGATCGGAAAGCAAATATGAAAGTTTGGGAAAGTCCTTTTATTCCCTCTCAGTTAACTTTCAAAAGTTTTCGAATTCACTCACTTTCAGACAATCAATCAAACAATCAGTCAAATCTATCTATTTATTATAACATTCCAAAATTTAGAATTTTGGGATGTTACAAACCTACCACCCTTAAAATGAATCTCGTCCTCGAGATTCGGAGAGGCTAGAAAGAAATAGGTTAGGGTTTGGGGGTCTCCTCAAAATCCATGGATCATCACACGGGGTCTGGGATGCTACCACCCTTAGAAGCATGGTTATTGTTCCATCAATACTCATATACTCCATCCTTATTCTTGACAGTGTCGGTCTTCTCAGATCTTCAGGAAAATTCCTTATCCGGCTCTTCCGGTAGTGGTATAACCTTTTCCTCAATTCTTCTGTCCTTTTCTCTTGGTAAGGTTATTCCGAGATTGGGTCTTCTTAGCTGACGGGTCTAGCGCCAAAACTAAACAACTATTGATATCTCATGGTGGTCAACAATTTATGGTTTCTCCTGCAGCAAATGGGTCTTGGTTGATGCTCACCGTATAACCTACGGTTGGCAAAGCTGCCGTGTACAAGGGAAAATACCTATACCATTCTAAGGTTTAAACAAGGTTTTGATCATCATCTCTCCATTATAGGTAAGTCACTCAGATTTACCATCCCATATAGCAAGGCGAATAATAAGAGTAAGTCGGTATGGTGATCAATCCATCCCGCACCCAAATCATTACCTTGTATACAGTTTAGCGAATCTCGCATTCTAACACTCGGTGATCCTCACAAGAATTGCAGAATCTCTCTTGTCGACGAACCAAAGTTCGGATAAATCCATTGATTCTGCAAGCCAAACAACCATCTATCGTTCCTTCACAACTCTCAGGTTTTGCGTAAACTCCTATAAAACCGTCTGTCGACAAAATCGTAACTTCTTTCAGGGTTTTCCTTCAGCAAGAATGTGCTTGCTTCTTGGCAGGTTCTGGGGCCTGTGGGTTATGGCACATCTCATCACTTGCAAACCTTGAACTTATCATCGGGCAACTGATCATTGTTCCAACTTCCTAGTATTCTTAAATCCATCCACTTGTACTGTCTTCCTTCCTTATATTGGCACCAATCTAGGACACGATTACTCAGACTCATCATGGAGTTTCCATTGATCCATATTTCCAACATCATACCTCCTTTATATCCAATAGTAATTCATCTCTTCATCCTCGTGGGATATCCCTCACATCGAGATAAAAACTTACACTTATGAAGTCCATACTCTACTTCATGGAACATCATTATCCTTTCCGCGGTCAAGCGTCCTTACAAGGGATTATTGGCCATCTCTGCATGGCACTTCTTCACCTGGGAAACGTGAAACACATCTTGAACTCCTGATAGTCCTTCGGGTAACTCAAACTTGTAGGCCACTTCTCTCATATGCTCCAAAACTCGGTATGGTCCTACAAATCTCGGGGCTAACTGTCCCTTAACTCCAAATCGTTTAAACTCCTCGCAGAGGGAACACATGAAGACATGCTCGGTCTCCAATTTCATAGACTACCTCCTTGAGTTTTTGAGTCTACATAACTCTTTCGCCTATACTGAGCTACCTTCAGTCTATCTCGAACATTCTCTTCTGACTCCTTGATCACATTTGATCCAAACAACTGACGGTCTCCAACTTCATCCCACATACTCTTGGGTATCACACATATCAAGACAAAACTTATATTCATTTTGTCTGAAATCCACTCAGTGGAGTATCCTTATCTTTTCCAGGGGTCAATGGTTCTTACAGGGTACTACCACCCTTAAAATGCACAAATCTTCCATAGACCATATTTCTCATATCCTCAGAATGGCCAAAATCCTTCTTCATAGAGTAAAAACTCATAAAATCCAAATCAATACCAACACTGCTAACTTTATTGATTCTCAAATTATTACAATCTCCTGTTTTTCCATTACATGCCTCAACTCAACACCTCAATATAAAGGAAAATGTTCTCACTACTACGACTATATTTCTTCTGTTACAAACTCAACTACTTATCACAAGTCTCCTTCTCCTTCGGACAATCTCTGGCAAAGTGCCCTGCTTTATTACAACTAAAACATATTACTTCTGACAAGTATCGAGGTTTCCTTTTTGGGCAACTGCTGAGGTAGTGCCCTGACTCCTTGCACCTGTAACAGGTGATATGACTCAGGTTCCTCCTGGGCTCCAATCGGTTTCTCTTCCTGGTCTTTTCCATTCCAATCAGAGCTTCTATTTCCTGTGGGTCATACGCTACTTCCTCCGTCGGGAATTCTACTAGATCCCCATTCAAACAATTTTGGGAGATGTGTCCTTCTTCTCCACATGAATAGCATGACTTGGTGCAGGGTTTAATTGGTCCTTCTTTGGGTGTGTCCTCCACATCTTCCTTCATCACAGGTTCTTCTAAACTTTCCATAAGGGCTCCTTTCATTGCTTCTTCCTTCTGCTGGATGGTTCTTTGTACCATGGGGTAAATGTGACACTGAGCAGGATAGTGGATAGTCCCTTCACACAAGAAACAAGTGATCTGCCTAGTTGGGCATTCTTCAGCTGGGTGACTTCCTTCACAATTAGGGCATTCATCCTTGTGTTCTTTATGGTTGTGTTCGATTTCTCCACAAATCTTGCATGCACAAGGTTTCTTCACGTCCTTTCCATAAGGCTTCAATTTCTGGGACACAAACTGAGACTTTAGCAAAGTCAACTTAAATTCTTTCCAAGTGGTTACTCCTTGCCATCCATTGATGGTTTGGTACATCCTCCACCAAGTAGCAGCACCTCTTTCAAAGCATTGAAGAGCATGCTGGGCCATATCCTTTCTGACTATAGGGTTGTTCTCCATGTGATCCTCCATGTTCTGAATCCATCGGTCTGTCTCCAATTGACTCATCGGTCCCGAAAATACAAGCTCATCTCCATTCAGCCTCTATTGGGTCCATGGGTTTTGGGGTGAGATAAGAGAGATAGAGAGGGATGCACACAATACAAACAAAAGTTTTGAAAAGACAGATTTTTGTTGTGGCTGTCGAAAAACATCAAACAAATGACAGCTCACAAACGTCGCATCTAACGTATGTGCATAACAGGGGTTTGGTCTTCTAAAGTCAACATCGTCAAACTCTTCAAGTCTTTGTTCATGCCTCCAATGGCTTCTTCCGATCATGCTTGTCTTTCTCAAGTTCCTTTTCCAGATCAATTTCTGTTGACGTGAAATCTCTCGTGACATCCTTTAATATTCCGGAGTTGCATTTCAAACTTCTAGGTTTCAACATCCTTGGCATGAACCATGGTCCTACTGTCCTTCAGTTCCTGACGAATCTCCTGTATCTCAAGGTTTTACTTCTCTAGCTTGGTTACTTTCAGCTTTTGGTCTCTGAGTTCTTCACAAAATGCTTCCTTGTCAAAATACGGCTTCATGGAGCTGCACCTTAAACTTCTTGATGTACTACTCCAGATCCTGGTGATACACCGGCTAAGGTTAAAACTTCATCTTACTAATAGGTGCTCCATCAGCCTTCTTCCATCAAATCCATTCTGATGTAATGCATCCTTAACTCAGCACGGTGACAATAGCATCAGCGGCGATGACATCACGGATAACCGTGTTTCTGCCCTTGTCATTGGCGTGAGCTATCTTGCCAGTCGATATCTCCTGCCTTAGGGTTTTTCTTTGCCAAAACTTCGAGTTCTCATGCTCCTTGTTTCAGTCTTTCTCCAATACACCTTGATCTCGGGTATTGACAACTTCCATAATCTGTTAAGTTCCATCAGGGTAGCCTTCCTAGGTCATACAAATCTGGAAATTCTACAGAACCTCCAATTCTCCTAGTCTTCAGAGTCTTCAACAGCTGTAGTTTCCATTATCATAATGTATGGTAAAATCCTCTTCATTCCGAATGGTCTTACTTGTCTGATTTCCTGTACTTCTTGGAGTGGTCTCATCAGGGGAATCCTTCGTGTGGTCAAAAGGGGAAAAGGGTATGGTTTCACTAAAGGGAAATTTTGAATAAACTTAGAAGAGAAGAGAGGTAAAAGATCTTTTTGAAAGGGAAAGTTGTAGAGAAAAGTCTTTGCTCTGGGCTTGCCAGTTTCTAGGGTCACGTCCTACAGTCAACATGTGCTCTGATACCATCTTGTAGCGACCCGACCCGAATGGATCAAGTCTCTGTGCTTATGTGTCATCCCTGGATCAGTATGCTGACACACACAGTACTCGAAGGATTTATAACAGAGGTAAATCACATGTATAAAGTAACGTAAATACTATTACCTCAATCCAAATAGCGGAAGCAACTAGGTTGTGGATTCCCATCAACACCAACGGCAAAGTTGAGTGTAGAAATCGTAACCCTAACGTATCACTTACTCGTCGTAAGAAACCTGCAACATGAGACGTTGCAGCCCGAAACGGGTCAGTACATTGAATGTACTGGCAAATTCACACCATAGAGAATAATGAATAAAGACTATCACTATATGCATATTTGGCTGGTGGAAAGCTCTATGGTTATAAGGTTTTTGCATAAAGCCAATTTTTCCCTACTGCAAAGGAATAAATTTATTTAACTATCATGGTGGTTGTGAAACATTGAGAATGGTTGACAGCATTCTCAATCCCAATTAAAAATAATTAAAACCCAACAACATTAATTAGAAGTAACATGTTGAGATTCACAGGATATTCAAGAACTAGATACTCAAGTTGTCCATAACCGGGGACACGGCTAATCATGATTAGTTTGTACACTCTGCAGAGGTTTGCGCAGTTTTCCCCACAAGACTCGATCGCCTCCGTTTGGTTTCTCGCACTACATGGTGTTTGAGAAGACGGATGATCGAGACATAGTCTTTCAGAAGCGCTAGCACCTTACATGTGGGGTAGACCGTACCACCTACAACCCCTACATCTGCTAGTCCACCCCGTAAGAGTTCGCACAACTTAGTCAACTATGCCAGAGCCCATAGTAGCATGTGGCTGCACACGGAAGTTTCTAGCATGAAAGATCTTATGATCCCTTTGAGCCTGGGTGGCGGTCCAAAAAAAACAGGCAAGTCCTGATAGACATCAGGTGCCTCAATCCACCCAGATGTGTGTTTAAGTTGCCACCTTAGATAAACCATTAAAATTATCAATCTCACATCTGTCATGGATATCACTCACCCAATCCACGTCTACTAGCATAGCATGGCATAATAAGCAAACGTAGAAGTAACTCCCAAAGGTTTCATAATAATGGTAATAGGTACTACCTCATCTACTTCCCATCCCACAATTTAATTAGATCCTAATCATGCAATGTGTGAGGATTGATCTAATGCAATAAAACTGGGTTTGTAGAAAAGGTATGATCAAAGTGTGAACTTGCCTGCAAGGTTGATGAAGATGATTCGCACTTAAAACTCTTGATAGATCTACTCGTCACACTCCAGTCAATCTATCGTAAGCAAACAATAGTAACCACACAATAAGTACTCATCTAATGCACAAGTAAAACTCGAACGAGAGAAACGAACCAGAAAGTTCAACTTAAGAACTCCGGTTTCAAAGAAAGAACGAACCGAACAAAGAAACGGAAAACAAACGGCGGAAGAAAACAACTCGGTTCTAGCAAGTTGAAACTAGGTCAATTTTTACCGGGGCAAAAACTTTTTTAAGTTGATTAGACGGAACGGCGGTTTCGAAACGAAACTCCAGGCGCTTGAATCACCTGATTCCGATAAACGAGCGAGAAGATAAACTAGAACGAAGATCGGATCTGAGATCGCGATCGCGGATTAAATCCGACGAAAAGAAAAAGAAGAACGGTTAAACGAACGGACGTCGTTAACCAGGAAAGAAACGGTGATCACGTTCGTTGAGACGAACGGTCCGAAAGAAGAACGAAAACCGATCTAGGGTTTTCGGAAAAGAAACCGAAAAAGAAAACGGAAAACCGATCTAGGGTTTCGGAAAAGAAACCGAAATGAAGAATCGGAGAGAAAAACCGGAAAAGAAAACCGGAACGGTTTCTTTTAAAAGAACCGAACCGCGGGGAAGAAAAAGAGAGGCGCGGGGCTACCTCCGGCGAGGCGGGGCGAACGGTGGCGACGGCGGCGTAGGGCGGTGGCGTGGGCAAGGTGCGGCGGCGGCGCTAGGGCGGCGGCGGCGGGTGAGGGGCGCGGCGGCGGGTGAGGGCAAGGTGCGGCGGCGGGCGCGGGTGTGGTGGAGGCTTGGGGAGGAGAGGGGGTTTGGGTTTTTGGTGTGAGGAGAGGGGGGGGGGTCTATGGGGGTATTTATATAGGAGAGGGGAAAGATTACTTGGGGTAGGGGACAAGAAAATAGAGTAGGAATAGGAAATAGACTAAGAATAGGAAAGAATAAATGGAGTAGGACTAGGAATAACGAAACAAGGAAAAAGAGACAAGGGGGCGCCCTAGAATCCTAAAAGGATTCGGCAACAGGGAGAGGCGGCGGCGGCCTCCTGGCAGCGCTAGCACTCGGCGCCTGGCGCCTGGGAGCGCAGGGGCGGCGGCTTGGCTTGGGCCTTTGGCCCAGCTGGCGCTGCTGATTTTTTTTACAGATTTTCGCGCGCAGAAAACAAAAGAAAAAGAAACTAAACGAACTCCAAAAATTCTAAAGTAAATTTTCCCCGACTCCTAAAAATGAGTCGAACAAAATGAACTTTTCTCCGAACCTAAAATGCAATTTTCAAAAACGCGCATTTTTCCCTATCCAAATAAAACGCAAACAAACACCGGAAAACAAAAATTTGATCTATTTATTAAATCTTCATTTTTCCTATATTTTTGGAAAGTCATATTATTCCCTCTCTCATATTTTGATACCGGAAAAATAATTGAAGATGAAATAAATAAATCAAATGATCCTCTTTTCAAATTTGAGAAAACTCTCAAATATGAAAATAACGAAATCTCCAACTCTCTCCGAGGGTCCTTGAGTTGCGTGAAATTTCTAGGATTAACCAAAATGCAAGAAAATAAGATATGCATGATGATCTAATGTATAATATTCCAAATTGAAAATAAATTCAAAAGAACTTTGAATTTAATTCTTTGAAACTCCCAACTCATATTTCATATAATTTGAAGAAGTCATTTTATCTTCTCTCGTGAAAATCATTGAGTCGCATAAAGTTTCAGAATTGGAATATTATCAAATGAAATCCAATTATTTTTCAAACACCCTTTTCATTTAATTTAAATGGAAGAAGTCATATTATCTTCGCTCAAGGGTTTTGTGTTTGAAAAGCATTTGAATTCATGGAGATCGGAAAGCAAATATGAAAGTTTGGGAAAGTCCTTTTATTCCCTCTCAGTTAACTTTCAAAAGTTTTCGAATTCACTCACTTTCAGACAATCAATCAAACAATCAGTCAAATCTATCTATTTATTATAACATTCCAAAATTTAGAATTTTGGGATGTTAAACCATCTAGCTAATAACGATGGACCCAAAGGTCTGTGGTAAACTAGTCACACTTCATTGGAGAGGCTATGGTGTTGATGTAGAAGCCCTCCGTGATTTGTTCCCCCTCCGGCAGATCGCCGGAAGAGGCCCCAAGATGGGATCTGACGGGTATAGAAGGTTGCGGCGGTGGAAAAGTGGTTTCGTGGCTCTCTGTGATCGATCTAGGGTATAAGGGTATATATATAGGCAAAAGAAGTACGCCAGTGGAGCTTCATGGGGCCCACGAGGGTGGGGGCACGCCTACTCCCCTTGGGCGCGCCCTCCTGCCTCGTGGCCACCTCAAGGAGTTCCAGACTTCCACTCCAAGTCTCCTAGTTTGCTTTCGGTCCAAGAAAGATCATCGCGAAGGTTTCATTCCGTTTGGATTCCGTTTGGTATTCCTTTTCTGCGAAACTCTTAAATAGGCAAAAAAGCAGAAACTGGCACTGGCTCCGGTTAATAGGTTAGTCCCAAAAATAATATAAAATAGCATATTAAAGCCCATTAAACATCTGAAATAGATAATATAATAGCATGGATGAGGGAGTCCTGGATTAGGGGGTCTCCGGACAGCCGGACTATCTCCATTGGCGGGACTGTTAGACTATGAAGATACAAGATTGAAGACTTCGTCTCGTGTCCGGATGGGACTCTACTTGGCGTGGAAGGCAAGCTAGGCAATACGTATATGGATATCTCATCCTTTGTAACCGACCTTGTGTAACCCTAACCCTCTCCGGTGTCTATATAAACCGGAGGGTTTTAGTCCGTAGGACAACAATCACAACATACAATCATACCATAGGCTAGCTTCTAGGGTTTAGCCTCTCTGATCTCATGGTAGATCTACTCTTGTACTACCCATATCATCAATATTAATCAAGCAGGACGTAGGGTTTTACCTCCATCAAGAGGGCCCGAACCTGGGTAAAACTTCGTGTCCCTGCCTCCTGTTACCATCCAGCCTAGACGCACAGTTCGGGACCCCCTACCCAAGATCCGCCGGTTTTGACACCGACATTGGTGCTTTCATTGAGAGTTCCTCTATGTCTTCGCCGTTAGGCTTGATGGCTCCTTCTATCATCGATAGCGATGCGGTCCAGGGTGAGACTTTTCTCCCCGGACAGATCTTCGTATTCGGTGGCTTTGCACTGCGGGCTAATTTGCTTGGCCATCTGGAGCAAATTGAAAGCTACGCCCCTGGCCATCAGGTCAGATTTGGAAGTTTGAACTACACGACCGACGTCCGCGGAGACTTGATCTTCGACGGATTCGAGCCACAGCCGGGCGCGCCGCACTATCTCGATGGGTATGACCTAGCTCTGCCACCAAACAGTACCCCAGAGGCCACGCCCGCATCAGCTCCGACCCTTAGTTCGGAGCCAACTGCGCCAATCGAGGACGGGTGGTTAGACACCGCCTAGGGGTTGTAGTCTCAACGGCGATCGAGCCGAACACCAGCATAATCCTCTGCGCAGCCCGTGACTCCAAGGTGCCGGACTCTTTTTCTGACTCCGAACGGCCCGCGCCCCTGCCAATCGAATCCGATTGGACGCTGGTCATGGAATTCACCACCGCAGATATCTTTCAGCACTCGCCCTTCGGCGACATTCTGAACTCACTAAGGTCTCTCTCTTTGTCAGGAGAGCCCTGGTCGGATTATGGCCAACAGGATTGGGATGCGGGCGACGAAGAAATTCGATGCCCACCCACCACCCACTTCGTAGCCACTGTCGATGATTTAACCGACATGCTCGACTTCGACTCCGAAGACATCGACGGTATGGACGACGATGTAGGGGACGAACATGAACCAGCACCTATAGGGCACTGGAAAGCCACCTTGTCATATGACATATACATGGTGGATACACCCAACGAAGGCAATGGCGACGGGATAGCGGAGGATGACCCCTCAAGAAGCAACCCAAGCGCCGACGTCAGCGGCGCCGCTCTAAGTCCCGCCAATGCGAAAGTGGTGATACCGGCACAGGAGATAATAATACTCCGGATAGTGCCGAAGACAACAACAATTCCCTCCAGCAAGATTTAGAGCAGGAGGATGAAGGAGCCAGCTCTCCCGAGAGAGCGGCAGATGGACAGGAGGAGGATGACAATTACATCCTCCCCTCCGAAGACGAGGCAAGCCTCGGCGACGATGAATTCACCGTTCCAGAGGATCCCGTCGAACAAGAGCGCTTCAAGCGCCGGCTTATGGCCACGGCAAATAGCCTGAAGAAAAAGCAGTAGCAGCTTCAAGCTGATCAAGATCTGCTAGCTGACAAATGGACTGAAGTCCTCGCGGCCGATGAATATAAACTCGAGCGCCCCTCCAAGAGTTACCCAAGGTGCAGGTCACTACCCCGACTGGAGGAAGAAGCATATGATACGGCTGATCGGCCACCTCGTGGCCACGATAGAGAGGCATTCCAGCCAAAAGCTCAGCCTCCACCCCAACGCCATTCAAATAAAAAGGCATGGGGATATACGCCAGACCTGCGAGACATATTGGAGGACAAGGCAAAGCATTCAAGATTGATCTACGGATCACGAGGGCGCATCACTCTGCAAGATGACAAACGTCACGCCAGATACAGAAGCAAATCCGGCCGGGCCGAACACAGCGGGCAAGACCCATTCGAGCTGCGTCGCGATATAGCCCAATACAGAGGCGCCACACACCCCTTATGCTTCACAGACGAAGTAATGGAACATCAATTCCCAGAAGGTTTCAAACCTGTAAACATTGAATCATACGATGGCACAACAGATCCCGCAGTATGGATTGAGTGCTTCCTCCTCCACATCCACATGGCCCGCGGTGATGACTTACACGCCATCAAATATCTCCCACTAAAGCTCAAAGGACCAGCGCGGCATTGGATTAACAGCTTGCCAACGGACTCCATTAGCTGTTGGGAAGATCTGGAAGCCGCATTCCTCGACAACTTTCAGGGCACTTATGTGCGACCACCAGACGCTGATGACTTGAGCCACATAATTCAGCAGCCAGAAGGGTCAGCCAGGCAATTCTGGACTCGGTTCCTTACAAAGAAAAATCAAATCGTCGACTGTCCGGATGTGGAGGCCTTAGCGGCTTTCAAGCACAACATCCGAGACGAGTGGCTAGCCCGGCACCTTGGTCAGGAAAAGCCGAAATCTATGGCAGCTCTCACGACGCTCATGACCCGCTTTTGTGCGGGAGAAGACAGCTGGCTGGCTCGCAGTAATAACATATCAAAGAACCATGGTACCTCAGATACCAAGGACAGCAATAGCAGGCCACGTTGCAACAAGCATAAGCGCCGCATTAACAGCGAAACTACTAAGGATACGACAGTCGATGCTGGATTCAAAGGCTCTAAACCCGGTTAGCGGAAAAAGCCATTCAAACAAAGTACGCCGGGCCCGTCTAGCTTGGACCGTATACTCGATCGCTCGTGTCAAATACACGGCACCCCAGACAAGACAGCCAATCACACCAACAGGGATTGTTGGGTGTTCAAGCAGGCCGGCAAGTTAATTGCCGAAAACAAGGACAAGGGGCCGCATAGCGACGACGAAGAGGAGCCCCGGCAGCCGCACACTAGAGGACAGAACAGGTTTCCCCCGCAAGTGCGGATGGTGAACATGATATATGCAACCCACATCCCCAAGAGGGAGAAGAAGCGTGCGCTCAGGGACATATATGCGTTGGAGCCAGTCGCCCCAAAGTTCAACCCTTGGTCCTCCTGTCCGATCACCTTCGATCACAGGGACCACCCCACTAGCATCCGTCATGGCGGATTCGCCGCACTGGTCCTAGACCCAATCGTCGACGGATTTCACCTCACTCGAGTCCTTATGGACGGTGGCAGCAGCCTGAACCTGCTTTATCAGGACACAGTGTGCAAAACGGGTATAGACCCCTCAAGGATCAAACCCACCAAAACGACCTTTAAGGGCGTCATTCCAGGTGTAGAGGCCCATTGCACAGGCTCAATTACACTGGAAGTGGTCTTCGGATGCCCGGATAACTTCCGAAGCGAAGAGTTAATCTTCGATATAGTCCCGTTCCGCAGTGGTTATCACGCGCTGCTCGGGCAAACCGCATTTGCTAGATTCAATGCGGTACCGCATTATGCATACCTCAAGCTCAAGATGCCAGGACCTCACGGAGTTATTACAGTCAATGGAAACACAGAGCGCTCTCTCCGAACAGAGGAGCACACCGCGGCCCTCGCAGCAGAAGCGCAAAGCAGCCTCTCAAGGCGATCAACCAGTTCGGCGCTTCACAGCCCGGACACCTTCAAGCGCGGTCGGGGCAATCGACAAATAGACCGCCTGGCACGATCTGAGCTCGCGTAGCAATACGGTGGCCACCCCAATCCCAGCCCAGCAGCGAAACTTGTGCCGCGCGTACACAATTACGCACTAAAAATACCATGGGCACAGGTGGGGAGGGGGGCACAACTATGGCACGCCCCAAGACGCGGCCTAAACCGCACTAGGGGCTTCCCGTTCGGTTATTTTTCTTTTTCTTTTAGGACCTTAATCTTTGGAAACACTGTCCGGCAGCACTATTGCCGAATACATGATGCGGCAACCAAGGAGGCAGACAGCTACGTCATACCACGGAATTCCTAGGTTGATTACAGTAACGAGTGAATATTCAATTTAATATCATTACTCAGCTTGCCCTTGGAAGGGACTTAGTCCTACTTTTTGCTTACCGCACTATCTGTATCACTCTGCTTTAACGCGGGTTTTTAATAGATAATGCATGACATTACGACTATTATTGCATTTTTGTTATATATATATATGTGTGTTCATTAACGACGCCTTGCAACCATACACTTTGGTACGGCCAATACACCAGGGGCTCACGTACCCCACAATGTGGTGTGAAAAGCCCGAACACTTTCACAAGTGCGGCACCCCGAACTTATAGCATTATATGTATCAGCTCCGAATCATGTTTTGGTCAAATGTTGGGTTTGCCCGACTCCTATGTTTTGGTACCTTACGTTCCGCTCTATCGGCTAAGGTAGCGTTAGGAGAACTACTGCGATTGTGCCCCGGTTCTGCCGAGCTGAGCACCTCAATAGAGAAAGCTAAAACTGACTGTCATGATAAGGCGAGAGACTGGTCGCTGTTCGGCAAGGTTTTTCGAGTCCCTAAAGACTTATGCCTCTTAGGGCGAGGGGCCGGCCCTGTCCGGCTTGAAGGCATGTATCACGCCCCGAATTCGTCCTTCCGAATACTAGGGGCTTCACCGAAATTTAAAATTATAGAATTCTATGGCTAAGTGAGAGTGATAAAGCATTATTAGTCCGGTTGCCTTGTTCATTGTGCTGAGCACCTCCCTCGAAGGACCCAAATATGGGAACAAGAGTGCTCAGGTTTATCCCGAACACCCCAGCACTCGTGGCATGGGGGCAGAAGCCGAGGACTAGCCATCTCTCAGATTGGATAAACAGCCAAACAGAAGGTAATATTTTAAATTCAAACAAGCGTTGCATAGCGCATATGAAACAAGTTTTCATAAATACAGGATAAAACGAGCAAGTTTACTCAAATATTACATCTTTCAAACACTCATCCGCGATAAGACGGGCACCCGACAGAACACCCTCGTAGTACATCTCGGGGTGGCGGTGCTCCTTGCCCTCCGGCGGCCCCTCCTTGATCAGCTTCATGGTGTTTAGCTTGACCCACTGCAATTTCACACAGGCGAAAGCCCGGCGTGCACCTTCAATGCAGACAGATCGCTTGACGACCTCCAGCCATGGGCAGGCATCCACAAGCCGCCTCACTAGGCTGAATAAGCTATTCGGAAGGGCGTCGCCAGGCCACAACCGGACTATAAAGCCTTCATGGCCTGATCGGCCGCCTTATGTAGCTCGACCATCTGCTTCAGCTGGTCGCTCATCGGCACCGGATGTTCGGCCTCAGCATACTAAGACCAGAACAGCTTCTCCGTCGAGCTTCCATCCTCGGCCTGGTAAAATTGTGCGGCATCGGACACACTGCGAGGCAAATCTGCGAATGCTCCTGAAGAGCTCCGGATCCGGGTAAGTAATCGGTAATTTACTTTTACATGCTTGCTTTGTATATAGAAAGCCTTACCCGCCGCTATCTTTTTCATCGCGTCGATCTCTTGGAGGGCCTTCTGGGCCTCAGCCTTGGTGCTCTTTATGCTCTCAAGGGCCGCGGCAAGCTCAGACTCTCGCGTCTTCGAGTCAAGCTCCAACGCCTCATGCTTCGTCACGAGAGCCTGGAGCTCTTGCTGCACCTCGCCCACCCGAGCCTCGTGCTTCTCTCGCTCGGTGCGCTCCTTGGTCGCTTTATCTTTGGCCTCGGTTAGTGCTTGCTTCAGGGTCGCCACCTCGGTCGTGGCCCCTTGCAAACATATGATGATCCTGTCATTTTGCAATCGCGTACTCTTTTATATATATACATATCTATAGACAGGGTATTACTTACCCTTGTTCTCCTCGAGCTGCCTCTTGACAAGGCCGATCTCTTCCCTGGACCCCTCAAGGTCCAGCTTCAGTACGGCGACCTCCACAGTCAGTGCGGCGGACGCCAGCAGCGAAGCCTGCATACGCATATTGACACACCTATATTAGACTCCTGCGATATTATTCGATCCTTTGTTCGGCTTTTCGTTGTGAACACCGAACAAAGCATCAGGGGCAATTGTCTATGCGGTAATATTTCTACTACATTTTAAAACACTTACCTCGAAGCCTGTTAGAAGGCTGGCACAAGCTTCAGTCAATCCGCTCTTGGTGGACTGAACCTTCTGGATCACCACACTCATGATAGTACGGTGCTCCTCGTCGATGGAAGCGCTGCGAAGCGCTTCCAGCAGATTGTCCGGTGCCTCTGGATGGACAGAGGTCACCGGCACATGCGTCTTGCCCCTCTTAGAAGGAGGCCGCCTGCCCGAGCCCGGAACCGCAGGAGGGTCCGGCGCGGTGTTCGGCTGAGGGCCGAACTTGGAGCTCTCAGGGGCCCCGTCCTCTCGGCTCCCAGAGTCTGGGAGGTCTCCTTGAGGCGCCTCCGGGACTATCTCCCCTCGATCCGGTGCCTATTGAGACAATACCTCAGCTTCGTCGGCAGGATGAGGGGAGGTGGCGGTCGGGACTTGATCGCTATCCATGTCCGACAAGCCCAAGGAGCCGTCCGACGATACATCGATACTGGCTCGGGGCGGCCTGCATAATTGTGTTCGGCGTTATGGAAAACAGTGCGACAAAGGAATCCTATGGGTTACTTTGGTATCCTCGGGGGCTTGGCCCTAGGCAACCACTCGTCTTCGCCTTCGTCGGCGGCGGTGGAGCTGTCCGGAAGGAGAGTCCTTCCCTTCTTGGACCCTCCGGCCTCCCCAGTTGGGGCGGCCTTCCTTTTCTTGTCTCCCCCAGTCGGTGGGGGAGCATCTTCTTCTTCTTCCTCGTCTTCGGGGGAAGAGTGCGCCGCAGAGTCATTGGATGGTGAGTCTGACGACGCCTGGCGTCGGGAACTCTTTCGAGTTCCCTTGGCCTTCTTGGTCTTCTCCGGCACCTTATAAGGGGCCGGAGTCAGCATCTTCGCCAGAAGAACGTCTGCGGGGCCTTCGGGAAAAGGAGCCATACAGTCGATCTGTCCGGCCATCTTCTGCCAGTCTTGTCAAAGGTACGGGAGTTTAGATCCCGCATAGAGTCAATCTATATGAAAAAATAAGTATGCTGTGAAAGGTAAAGCAGCTTACGGCACTGGCTTGGTGCTTCGCGCTGAATCCGCGATCCTCAGTAATGGGGGGAGGGACCTCGGCACTTTTGAACAGCACCCTCCAGGCGTCTTCGTGAGTCGTGTCGAAGAGCCTGTTTAGAGTTCGGTGCTGCGCCGGATTGAACTCCCACAAGGTGAACTCCCGTTGTTGGCACGGGAGTATCCGGCGGATGAGCATAACCTGGACTATGTTGACAAGCTTGAGCTTCTTGTCCACCATGTTTCGAATACATGTTTGGAGTCCGGTCAGCTCTTTCGAACTACCCCAGGACAGGCCCTTCTCTTTCCAGGAGGTGAGCCGCATGGGGATGCCAGATCAGAACTCGAGGGCTGCTACCCATGCGGGGTTGCGCAGCTCGGTGATATAGAACCACCCCGATTGCCACCCCTTTATGGTTTCCACAAAGGAGCCCTCGAGCCATGTTATGTTGGGCATCTTGCCCACCATGGCGCCTCCGCACTCCGCCTGGCGGCCGCCCACCACCTTCGGCTTGACATTGAAGGTCTTCAGCCATAAGCCGAAGTGGGGCTTGATGCGGAGGAAGGCCTCGCACACGATGATAAACGTCGAGATGTTGAGGACGAAGTTCGGGGCCAGATCGTGGAAATCCAGGCCGTAGTAGAACATGAGCCCCCGGATGAATGGATGGAGAGGGAATCCCAGTCCACGGAGGAAATGGGTGAGGAATACCACCCTCTCATGGGGCCTGGGGGCGGGGATGAGCTGCCCCTCATCAAGGAGCCGGTGCGCGATGTCGTCGGGCAGGTATCCGGCTCTCCTCAGTTTCTTGATGTCTCCCTTCGTGATGGAGGAGACCATCCACTTGCCTCCCGCTCCGGACATAGTTGGAGAGGGTTGAGGCGGAAGTGTGGACTTGAGCGCTAGAGCTTGAGTGTGCGAAAACGGATGAGCAAAGGAGGAAGAAGGCATGGATAGAAAGGTGAATCCTTATCCCTTTATATGGGCGGACGAAACTAAGCATCCCCACTTGCCTGGTAAAACTCGCTTATCCCCCAAGTGCCACAATTGATGGCGCGGTTGGGTTACCCACGCCCGTATTGATGAGAATCCCATAATAAGGGGGCACGATCTCTGATTTGACAAGACATGTCGAAAAACTACCTCGCGTTATGTGCGGAGCTGGTTAAAAGAAACGGTTCAAATAATCACCGGGCCATGACATAACGTCATGCTGCCAAAACAAGCCAGCAAATTAGATCTGCGAAAATATTATTCTCTCTATGGTGGAATGTGGAACTTATTTTGCAGGGTCGGACACTATCCTCGTTTTCAAGTTCTTCCGTGATGTATTCGGAGAAGGAACCCGCCTTGCAATGCCGAAGACAATACTGAGCGCCGGACTCATCGTCATTGAAGCCTGGTTTAGGGGCTACTGAGGGAGTCCTGGATTAGGGGGTCTCTGGACAGCCAGACTATCTCCATTGGCCGGACTGTTAGACTACGAAGATACAAGATTGAAGACTTCGTCTCGTGTCCGGATGGGACTCTACTTGGCGTGGAAGGCAAGCTAGGCAATACGTATATGGATATCTCCTCCTTTGTAACCGACCTTGTGTAACCCTAACCCTCTCCGGTGTCTATATAAACCGGAGGGTTTTAGCCCGTAGGACAACAATCACAACATACAATCATACCATATGCTAGCTTCTAGGGTTTAGCCTCTCTGATCTCATGGTAGATCTACTCTTGTACTACCCATATCATCAATATTAATCAAGCAGGACGTAGGGTTTTACCTCCATCAAGAGGGCCCGAACCTGGGTAAAACTTCGTGTGCCTGCCTCCTGTTACCATCCAGCCTAGACGCACAATTCGGGACCCCCTACCCGAGATCCACCGGTTTTGACACCGACAATGGAACAATCAAAAATTATAGAAACGTTGGAGACGTATCAAGTTGCTCAAGCCATGTGTAGGCTTCTAAGCTGATGGCCTTCATTCCTCCATGCTTGCATCCCACATTTGTGTTTTTGTGCTTCTTGCACACTTCCACAGCTGGTTCTTAAGTACATCTCCTTTGTATGTTTGCTGGAAAATTTGACATATATGTCTCACACAGTGTCTATGTTCTGCATCAAGAAAGTGTCGTCTCACTCCCTTGAAGAGCCCCTCTTGCTTGTCTGACATTATAGTCCATGGCTCTATGTTAATTATTCCCAAGTCACTCTTCAAGTTTAAAAGAAACCATCTGCATGTCTCAGTGTTCTCAACCTCCACAATTGCAAATGCTAGAGGGTAAATGCAGTCAGTGGGATCCATCCCAACAACACACAGTAGAACACCTCCATACTTGCTCTTTAAGTGGGAGCCATCTAAACATATGACAGGAATACACGCTTGCATGAAACCCCTTTTGTAGGCATCCAAAGAGAAAGAAAACTTCCAAATATGCCATCATTGACACCCACATAGAAAGAGTTGCACGGGTTTGATCTTCTGAATTCTTGTACGTAATCCCACATGCTATTGTACTGCTCTAACTCATCTCCTTCAATGAATTTATTTACTAGTCTCTTAGCCCTTCTTAGTTTACCCCTTGATGATGTCATGTTCCAATCCTTCTGAACTACCCTTGAAAAATTATCCATGTTCATGTTTTCATCTGTCTGAAAGAATCAACATACTTTTGAGCCATAAAGCGAGTAGTGAATGACTTAAAATTCCATTTCTTTTTGTAGGTATGTTTTGGGTTGTATTTCTTGATCATAAAGCAATTGGTTCTGCTATCAAATGATGCACACGAAGACCAAGAGGACCCATCTTCCTAGATGGCCTTTAGTCCTCTCTTATCATTTTTGGGACATCTAATGTCAACTCTTTCCTGACAGTTGTACTCTTTGATAGCTTTCCTTGGTAATTGTATAGTTCCAAAGGTCTGACCAACTTGGAAGCTTGGTGTACTCAACTTCTTTCTGAAAGATTTGAAATTCAGCTTCACTTGATCTTCATCAGAACTAAGTAAATACATGTCACCATCTTCAGTAGGATCATCGGGTTCTTCTTAGGCTGCTTGATACGTCTCCAACGTATCTATAATTTTTGATTGTTCCATGCTATTATATTATCAATCTGGGATGTTTTATAATCATTTTATAGTCATTTTATATCATTTTTGGTACTAACCTATTGACATAGTGCCAAGTGCCAGTTGATGTTTTCTGCATGTTTTTTACATCACAGGATATCAATACCAAACAGAGTCCAAACGCAGCGAAACTTTTTGTGGAGTTTTTTGGACCAGAAGACAACAAATGGGCCGAAGAAGCACCTGGGGGCTGCTCCGAGGGGAGCACAATCCACCAGGGCGCGCCTGGAGGCCCAGGCGCGCTCTGGTGGGTTGTGTCCACCTCGGGTGCCCCCTGAAGCGTCTCTTTACTCTATAAATACCCCAATATTCCAGAAACCCTAGGGGAGTCAACGAAAATCAATTCCAGCCACCGCAAAGTCCAGAACCACCAGATCCAATCTAGACACCATCACGGAGGGGTTCACCACTTCCATTGGCAGCTCTCCGATGATGCGTGAGTAGTTCTTTGTAGACCTTCGGATCCATAGTTAGTAGCTAGATGTATTCCTCTCTCTCTCTCTCGTTTGATTCTCAATACAATGGTCTCTTGGAGATCCATATGATGTAACTCTTTTTGCGGTGTGTTTGTTGGGATCCGATGAACTTTGAGTTTATGATCAAATCTATCTTTTTATCCATGAAAGTTATTTGAGTTTCTTTGATCTCTTATATGCATGATTGCTTATAGCCTCATATTTCTTCTCTGGTATTTGGATTTTGTTTGGCCAACTTGATCTATTTATCTTGCAATGGGAAGAGGTGCTTTGTAATGGGTTCGATCTTACGGTGCTTGATCCCAGTGACAGAAGGGGAACTGACATGTATGTATCATTGCTACTAAGGATAAAACGATGGGGTCTATTTCTACATAAATAGATCTTTTCTACATCATGTCATCGTTCTTATTGCATTACTCCATTTCTCCATGAACTTAATACAATAGATGCATGCTGGATAGTGGTCGATGTGTGGAGTAATAGTAGTAGATGCAGGCAGGAGTCGGTCTACTAATCTTGGACGTGATGCCTATATAATGATCATTGCCTGGATATCATCATGATTATTTGAAGTTCTATCAATTTCCCAACAGTAATTTGTTTACCCATCGTTTGCTATTTTTTCTCGAGAGAAGCCACTAGTGAAACCTACGCCCCCCCGGGTCTCTTTCTCATATTATTTGCCTTTGCGATATATTTTCCTTTGCTTTTATTTTCAGATCTATTAGACCCAAACATACAAAATTACCTTGCTGCAATTTATTCTTATTTATTTTATTTGACGTTCCATCTATCAATCTACTACAATTTACTCACGTCCGTTTACCAATTTCTGGCGCCGTTACCCAAAAGGGATTGACAACCCCTTTAATACGTTGGGTTGCGAGTATTTGTTATTTGTGTGTAGGTGCCGTGTATGTGTTGTTGCTTGGTTCTCCTACTGGTTTGATAACCTTGGTTTCATCACTGAGGAAAATACCTAACGTCGATTTGCTGCATCATCCCTTCCTCTTTCGATAAATACCGACGCAGCTTCAAGCCGCATCAAAAGGATTTTCAGGCGCCGTTGCCGGGGAGGATCTTCAACATATACCAGGTTCCTAATCACAAATCTCATCTCCTCGCAATTTACATTATTTTCCATTTGCCTCTTGTTTTCTCTCCCCCCACTTCACAAAAAATTGCCGTTTTATTTCGCCCTCTTTTTCGTTCGCCGTTTTCTTGCCGGATCTGTTTTGCGTGCGTTCTTGTTTGCGTAGTCATGATGCCACAAAGAAAATATTATGATGTTCCATACCCAAATATTTTGCTTGAAATTGAGAAAAGTACTAAGAAATATATGATTATTGATACGTCTCTAACGTATCTACATTTTCTCACACTTTTCCTCTTGTTTTGGACTCTAGTTTGCATGATTTGAATGAAACTAACCCCGGACTGACGCAATTTTCAGTAGAACTACCATGGTGTTGTTTTTGTGCAGAAATAAAAGTTCTCGGAATGGAACAAAACTTTTTGAGGATTGTTTATATCAATAATAAGAATTACTTCAGCCAAGACCCACCATAGAGGGGGCCCTGGGTGGGCACAACCCACCAGGGCGCGCCCCCCTCTCCTGGCGCGCCCAGGTGGGTTGTACCCACCTGGTGGCCCCGCTGACAACTCCCCTAATACTATAAAATCACATATATCTAGAAAAAATAAGGGAGAAAGAATTATAGCGATCCACGAGACGGAGCCACCACCAAGCCTGTTCTTCCTCGGGAGGGCAGATCTGGAGTCTGTTTGGGGCTCCGGAGAGGGGGATCTTCTTCGTCATCACCAACCCTCCTCCATCGCCAATTCCATGATGCTCCCCACCGGGAGTGAGTAATTCCTTCATAGGCTCACCCACTTTGCACTTTTTATTGCCAAATGCTTGCTTGCTAGGGAGAAGGTGGGTGCACTTAGTTCACCAGACCTTGTTGTTTTATGTCATGCATTAGTAGGCGACAACACTTATAGCTTGGGAGCTATCATGGCTCGTTGCCTCCATCTTAATAAATCTAAGGGCAAAATACATGGTCGGATTTTTTCCACTCGTTTGGCAGCTCATTTCGAGGTAGCGATACACCCTCATGATTATCCTCTGACTAAGGTTTACCTAGATCGTGTAGCCATGTAACACCATCACTTTCTTGCACATGATCGTCCTGACATTGCCATTTCCTACAACTTAGACTATAGTGTTGAAGCTCGCGATGTTATTCCATTGCCTGCTCCTGCTTTGTTTGATTCTGTTGCCAGGGGCAGATACCAGATTATGCCTGCAGACATCATTGCCTACTACGGCGCTCACGCTGCTGTAGAGGTTGCGGAGGCACCTCCGCAGTGGGATGAGTGGATGCCCACTCCTCAGGATCCCTACTACCCTCCAAGATACTGAGAGACTACCAAGTTAGGCCAAAAGCCTAAGCTTGGGGGAGTATGTGTTTTCACCGACTTTATATTCATGTCTACTAATTTCATTTGTCAGTGTTCACACTTTTTCATTGTATCATCCATGCTTAGATTTATTTTCTTGCTTTCTTCTTGTGTGTTTGAAAAACTTTAGAAAAAGCAAAAAATTAGTTGTAGTTAATTTACTTTCTATGCATGCTTAGTAGTAGTACTAAAAAGAAAATCCAAAAAGATTCCCTTGTTCTTTTTTTTTCTTGTTGGGAGCTTTCCCGTGTAAATAGTTTTTCTCGTTTTTTTGCTTTTCCCTTTTATTTGCTTGCTAAAGAAAACCAAAAACTCCAAAAATATTTCAGTATGTTTCTCTGAATTTCTTTTCTTTTTTATTCGAGATGTACCGAGGAGAAGACCACGATGAAAATATTGAGTGGCTCCCATATGAATAATTGTTGAAATAATAAACAACCCATTTTACCTTGTCTTCTCCTATTGAATAAAATGCTTGCAGATTCCAGCTTAGTCCATGGCACTCTTGCACTATTATTATTCTCATATCATTCGGTTGTGCAGGTGAAAGGCAATAATTACGACATTCGATGAATTGGCCGTGGCAAATAGAAACTGGTATGAACTCGACTTGTCTTGTCTGTGTAAATATATTTAACCTAGCATCCATGATTCAACCTGTTATGATTAAACATGTTTGCAATGACAATTAGAGATTATAGTTTCTCATGCCATGCATAAGTAGCTGGGAGTTAATAATGATTTAGCTTGGATATCAACATAGCGTTAAAATGATTGTGATGTAGTATGATGATATGGTATCCACCTCTGAATGTTCAAGTGGCTTGACTTGGTACATGTTCATGCATATAGTTAAATCAAAACTAACATAGCCTCCATAATGTTTATGTCCATGGTGTTCATATCCTACTCATGCTAGTGTCCAGTGTTACTTACGCATAATGCATGGTTATGATTGTTGTTGCTCTCTAGCTGGCCGCTTCTCAATCTTAATTGCTAGCCTTCGCCTGTACTAAGTGGGGATTCTGCTTGTACATCAAAAACCCTAAACCCAAAGTTATTCCAGATGAGTCCACCATAACTACCTATATAAGATATTACCTTCTCGTCCTAAGTAAATTTGCATGTGCCACCTTTAAAAACTTCTAAAAAATTATCCGTTTTGTGTGCGTGGATCGTTCATGGAACGACAGGAGGTGGTCGATATCTTCTATGCTAAGCGGGTTATTCTCAGGTTGAGTGTTTATTCACTCGCCATTGCATGAGAAAATGGGCGGTAATTGGGATGCCCAGTCCCAAACTGCAAACATGAAAAAGAGTTCATCTCTGACATAATTAAACAAAAACTCCCAATGGAGTCAAAACCTTTACTTTTACCGTTTGGGAATCGCCACTAGCGTGCTTAGCATGGAAGATGTTGATAATTGATGGTCGTGAAGTGAATGAGAAGGGTGCATGTCTCAAAATATCATTTGTCTCTGTTTTAAAAACCGAGCTCTGGCATCTCTTCAAATCACTGCTTCCCTCTGCAAAGGGACCTTCTATTTACTTTTATGTTGTGTCACCACCTTCTAAATCAAGCGCCAGAAACTGAGCAGAGCACAGTTGTCATGATTTATGCATTGTGTGTAGCTAATGTTGGGTGCATCATGACTGGATCTTTTCTACCATGAATTACAATGTTTAGTCGCTGCTTGAACTTTGGAGGTGCTCTGTATTTATGTTTTGCGGTCTCAGAAAGGGCTAGCGAGATACCACTATTGTCATATTATATCATGGTTGTTTTGACAACGTGTTGCCGTTTGAGATATCTTACTATTGCTCGCTAGCTGATTATGTCATTGATATGAATCATTATAATCTTCAAGTGTTATTGTTTACATGGTTAGTTATAATGTTGGCTGAAAACTTGGGTTTTGTTTAAGCTTATTTATGCAAACAAGAGCAAAATAGTTTGTAAAACTTTTTCTTTCTCACTTTTAGTTTATCAACTGAATTGCTTGAGGACAAGCAAAGGCTTAAGCTTGGGGGAGTTGATACGTCTCCAACGTATCTACGTTTTCTCACGCTTTTCCTCTTGTTTTGGACTCTAATTTGCATGATTTGAATGAAACTAACCCCGGACTGACACTATTTTCAGCAGAACTACCATGGTGTTGTTTTTGTGCAGAAATAAAAGTTCTCGGAATGGAACGAAACTTTTTGAGGATTTTTATATCAATAATAAGAATTACTAGAGCCAAGACCCACCAGAGAGGGGGCCCTGGCTGGGCATGACCCACCAGGGCGCACCCCCCTCTCCTGGCGCGCCCAGGTGGGTTGTACCCACCTGATGGCCCCGCTGACGACTCCGCTGATACTATAAAATCACATATTTCCAGAAAAAAATCAGGGAGAAAGAATTATCGTGATCCACGAGACGGAGGTGCCGCCAAGCCTTATTCTTCCTCGGGAGGGCAGATCTGGAGTCCGTTTGGGGCTCCGAAGAGGGGGATCTTCGTTCTTCATCATCACCAACCCTCCTCCATCGCCAATTCCATGATGCTCCCCATTGGGAGTGAGTAATTCCTTCATAGGCTCGCTGGTCGGTGAGGAGTTGGATGAGATTCATCATGTAATCGAGTTAGTTTTGTTAGGGCCTAATCCCTAGTATCCACTATGTTCTTAGATTAATGTTGCTATGACTGTGCCATGCTTAATGCTGGTCACTTTGGGCCCGGGTGCCATGATTTCAGATCTGAACCGTTTATGAATTTATCATTATATCCATGTTCTAGATCCGATCTTGCAAGTTATAGTCACCTACTACGTGTTATGATCCGGCAACCCCGGAGCGACAACAACAGGGCCCACTCCCGGTGATGACCATAGTTTGAGGAGTTCATGTATTCACTATGTGTTAATGCTTTGTTCTGGTTCTCTATTAAAAGGAGGCCTTAATATCCCTTAGTTTCCAATATGGACCCTGCTGCCACGGGAGGGTAGGACAAAAGATGTCATGCAAGTTCTTTTAATAAAGCACGTATGACTATTTACGGAATACATGCCTACATTATATCGATGAACTGGAGCTAGTGTCGTATCGCTCTAGGTTATAACTGTCTCATGATGAATATCATCCAACAAGTCACCGATCCAATGCCTATGAACTTCTCCATATTGTTTCTGCTAAGTTACTACTGCTATCATCACTATTAATGTTACTATTGCTGCTGTCACTACTATCAAAACTATCAAACTGCTTTGCTACTGATCACTTTGCTATAGATAATTAATCTCTAGGTGCGGTTGAATTGACAACTCAACTGCTAATACCTTCAAATATTCTTTGGCTCCCGTTGTGTCGAATCTATAAATTTGGGTTGAATACTCTACCCTCGAAAACTGTTGCGATCCCCTATACTTGTGGGTTATCAAGACCTTTTTCTAGCGCCGTTGCCGGGGAGCATAGCTATATTTGTTGAGTCGCTTGGGATTATTATCATATTATCACTATGAAGAATCTGAAGGATACTAAGACTAAGATATTTCCCTCAAAGACGAGGGGAGGTAAGGAACTGCAATCCAGTTCTACTTTAGATTCACCTTCTGTTATAAGTGAACTTGCAATACCACCACATGCTATTAATTTTGATATGTCACAAGTTGTAGATGATGCTACTTCTACTATGAATGATGCTTATGATGATGCTAGTACCTTTCTTGATAATGATGATGTGCCACTTGGTGAATTTCTTGTTAAACAAATTTCTAGAGTTATACAACATGATGTTGTTGAATCTGATGATAAGCTTGAAACTGAATCTCCTGAAACACCTACTAGAACTAGCCTTCTTAGATATGAATTGCCTAAGGTACCGGAAGGTTATGTTATGAGTGATGAAACAACTAGAGATATTCTTGCTTGCAATGATAGAGATGATCTAGAGAAATTATTACACAAGTATAAAGAAAAATCTCTGAATGCTAGAATGAAATGTGATCCTAATTTTGCTACTTCACCTATCTTTATTGATGATAAGGATTATGAATTCTCTGTCGACCCAGAGCTAATTACTCTGGTTTAATCTGATCCTTTCCATGGTTATGAAACTGAAACTGTTGTGGCACATCTTACTAAGTTGAATGACATAGCCACCCTTTTTACTCATGATGAGAAAACTCGCTATTACTTTATTCTCAAATTATTTCCTTTCTCATTAAAGGGTGATGCTAAAGCTTGGTACAATACTCTTGCTCCTGGTTGTGTGCGTAGTCCCCAGGATATGACTTATTACTTCTCTGAAAAATATTTTCTTGCTCATATGAAACAAGCTGCCTTACAGGAAATATTTAACTTTGTGCAAACTAAAGAAGAGAGTCTCCCACAATCTTGGGGGAGGCTTTTCTAGTTACTTAATGCTTTTCCTGATCATCCTCTTAAGAAAAATGAAATACTTGATATCTTCTATAATGGACTAACCGATGCTTCTAGGGACTTCCTAGATAGTTGTGCTGGTTGTGTTTTCAAGGAACAAACTGTTGGACAAGCTGAAGAATTATTGAATAACATATTGAAAAATTATGATGATTGGACTATTCCTGAACCACCATCTAAACCCACTCTGAAGAAGAGGGGTATATTATATCTCAGTCCCTAAGATATGAAAGAGGTAAAGAAATCTATGAAGGAAAAAGGTATTAAAGTCGAGGATGTTAAAAATTTACCTCCTATTGAATAAATACATGGGATTTATACACCACCAATGCCTAAGGTGGTATAGGTAAATTCTCTTATGAAGTTCAATGATAATGATAATCCTCACAATACGCATCCTAGTCAATGCCTTTATGAGTTTGAAAACTACATTAGGAAACAAGATCACTTCAATGCAAATGTTATGAAACAATTGAAATATAATTTTGATATGATTGTTCGCTTGAGTGACTTGTTATTTAGAATATCAAATGATGTTAGAAGTGTTGGAAAACATGCTTCTATGGTTCAAACTCAGTTAGAACAAGTTGCTAAATCACAAAGATAATTGCTTGATGAAATGAATCATAATATGCATGACTTTGCTGTTAGAGTTGCAACTAGAGGAGGTAAAATGATTCAAGAACCACTTTATCCTGAGGGACATCCTAAAAGAATTGAACAAGATTCACAAAGATCTAACACTAGTGCACCTAGTCCTTCTAGGAAGAAAAAGATAAAGAAAAATGATAGGACTTCACATGCTCCTAACCTGAAATAGAGAAACCTCCTAACAATGATAATGAAATTTCTATCTCTGATGCTGAAACTCTATCTGGTAATGAGCACTCACCTAATGATAATGAAAAAGATAATGATGAAGTTCATGAAGACTCTCAACAAACCAATGATAAAGAACTAATAATGATGTGGAGATAGAACCACCTGTTGATCTTGATAACCCACAAGCTAACAATAAATGGTATGATAGAAGAGACTTTGTTGCTAGAAAACACGGTAAAGAAAGAGAACAGTGGGTTCAAAAACCTATGCCTTTTCCACCCAAGTCAACTAAAAGGAATGATGATGAAGAATTTGAACGCTTTGCTGAAATGCCGAGGCCAGTATTTTTGCGTACTCGCTTGACTGATATCTTGAAAATGCCTCCTTATGCAAAGTATATGAAAGACATCATCACAAATAAGAGAAAAATACGAGAAGCTAAAATCTCCACTATGCTTGCTAATTACACTTTTAAAGATGGAGTACCTAAAAAACTTGGAGATCCGGGAATACCAACTATACCTTGCTCTATCAAAAAGAATTATGTGAAAACTGCTTTGTGTGATTTAGGAGCTGGTGTTAGTGTTATGCCTTTCTCTTTATATAAAAGACTTGACTTGAATAAACTCACACCTACTGAAATATCTTTGCAAATGGCTGACAAATCAACTGCCATACCTATCAGTATCTGTGAGGGTGTGCCCGTTGTTGTTGCTAATGTTACTATTTTAACTGACTTTGTTATACTTGAGATGCCCGAGGACGACAACATGTGAATTATCCTTGGTAGACCCTTCTTGAATACTGCAGGCGCTTCTATTGATTGCAATAAAAGCAAGGTCACTTTTCATATTAATCGTAATGAGCATACGATGCACTTTCTAAAGAAACAATTCCATGTGAATGGTATTAATGTTATTGAAAAATCTCCGACAATCACTATTGGAAGTTTTAAAATACCTCTACCTACTGCCAAAAAGAAATATGAAATGCTTATTGTTGGGGAAATGAATATCCCCATTGAGGTAACTTAGAATTTACGAAAGTTCTCCGGTTTCATGCTAATCGAAAGTGGTTGTTAATAAGACTTGATCAACCTTATTAATGGATCATTTTTGAACGGTATGAAGTTGATGGATTTAGTAAGCACTACTTTCGGTCCCTACCTTTTGTTTTCTGTTTTTATTAGTTAAATAAAATAAAATGCCATGTTTTGTGTGTTTTCTGAATTTCCAGTGCAATAAAAAATGACCTAAAAATAAAAGTTCTCAGAATGCCCAAAAATTTAATACATTTTTTTTCTGAATATTTGAGAATTTTCAGTGCAAATAACATCAGAGGGAGGTGCACCAGGCGGGCAAAACCCACCTGGGTGCACCAGCACCCCTAGGCGTGCCCTGCTGGGTTGTGGTCCCCATGTGGGCCCCTCACTTACCTCTTCATACCACATCATCACTTACCTCCAGAAAAAATCCCCATTGCTCTCTCTCCCGTGTTCTTAAGCTCAAACCCGCAGATTTCAATCTCTTTGCTCGAAGCTCTGTTTCCGAAAATGTTTCGAGGGATTGTTGCTTGGTATGTGACTCCAACATTTGTCCAATTAGTATTTGTTTTAGTGGCTTACACTTTGAATAATTAGCTACTCTTAGTGCTGCTGTAGATGTGCTTGCATGTTGAATTCTTAGTGTTCTAAGTAGTTTGAATGCTTGCTATGGCCTCTATGTATCCCTATGAGTAGTTGCTATCAATCTTACACAATTTTGTTGACAAATTTTTGTCACTCAATTTTTTTTATTTTCAGAAAATTGTACGCGGACATGAATATCTTCAGGAAGTTTGGCTCTAAGAAGAACTCCAAGGGTGTTATTGGGGAGTCCTCTGACAATGATCTCCACCCTCGGAGGTTGGCGGAAGTACAGCCATGCGAATGGCTGCACACCCCATTCCCGCAAGAGGCTGGAATTCTTGAGTTCATGCAATATATTTCCAATGCTGGCCTCACCAACTTCATCGCAGATGAGTGTGACCAGCACCACATCCTCACAAACATCTTTGTTCAGCGCTTTACTTTCTTGCCTAGAAATAATCCTCCTGAAGTGAGCTTTGATTTATATGCTGAAAACCATCAGATACCACTTACTGAGTTTTGTGACATATGCTTGATCCCGTCTGATGGGAGCTTGGCTAAGCCTAGGCCGGCCGAGTTTGAGACCTTTTATCGCACTCTAACAGTGGGTGCTGAGAGAGGAGTGTCAGCCATCATTGCCGCTGGCTTACATTTTCCCACTGTTCGTTACTTTGCACTTTTTATTCCCAAATGCTTGCTTGCTAGGGAGAAGGTGGGTGCACTTATTTCACCAGACCTTGTTGTTTTATGTCGTGCATTAGTAGTTGACAACACTTATAGCTTGGGAGCTATCGTGGCTTCTCGCCTCCATCTTAATAAATCTAAGGGCAAAATACATGGTGGGATTTTTGCCACTCATTTGGCAGCTCATTTCAAGGTAGAGATACACCCTCATGATTACCCTCTGACTAAGGTTTACCTAGATTGTGCAGCCATGTAACACCATCACTTTCTTGCACATGATTGTCCTGACATTGCCATTCCCTACAACTTAGACTATAGTGTTGAAGCTTGCGATGTTATTCCATTGCCTGGTCCTGCTTTGTTTGATTCTGTTGCTAGGGGCGGATACCAGATTATGCCTGCAGACATCATTGCCTACTGGGGTGCTCATGCTGCTGCAGAGGCTGCGGAGGCACCTCCGCAGTGGGATGAGTGGATGCCCGCTCCTCAGGATCCCTACTACCCTCCAGGCCACTGATTGACTACCAAGTTAGGCCAAAAGCCTAAGCTCGGGCGTGTTTCCACCGACTTTACATTCATGTCTACTTATTTCGTTTGTCGGTGTTCACACTTTTTCATTGTATCATCCATGCTTAGATTTATTTTCTTGCTTTCTTATTGTGTGTTTCAAAAACTTTAGAAAAACCAAGAAAATTAGTTGTAGTTAATTTACTTTCTATGCATGCTTAGTAGTAGTACTAAAAAGAAAATCCAAAAAAAATTCCTTGTTCTTTTTTTGCTTGTTGGGAGCTTTCCCGTGTAAATAGATTTTCTCGTTTTTTGCTTTTCCCTTTTATTTTCTTGCTAAAGAAAACCAAAAAAATCCAAAAATATTTTAGTATGTTTCTATGAATTTCTTTTCTTTCTTATTCGAGTTGTACAGAGGAGAAGACCGCGATGAAAATGTTGAGTGGCTCTCATATGAATAATTGTTGAACTAATAAAGAGCCCATTTTACCTTGTCTTCTCCTATTGAATAATATGCTTGCAGATTCCAGCTTAGTTCATGGCACTCTTGCACTATTATTATTCTCATATCATTCGGTCGTGCAAGTGAAAGGCAATAATGACGACATTCGATGAACTGGCCGTGGCAAAGAGAAACTGGTATGAACTCGACTTGTCTTGTCTGTGTAAATATGTTTAACCTAGCGTCCATGATTCATCCCGTTATGATTAAAAATGTTTGCAATGACAATTAGAGATTATAGTTTCTCATGCCATGCATAAGTAGCTTGGAGTTAATAATGATTTAGCTTGGATATCAACATAGCGTTAAAACGACTGCGATGTAGTATGATGATATGGTATCCTCCTCTGAATGTTCAAGTGGCTTGACTTGGTACATGTTCATGCATGTAGTTGAATCAAAACCAAGATAGCCTCCGTAATGTTTATGTCCATGGTGTTCATTCCTACTCATGCTAGTGTCCAATGTTACTTACGCATAATAAATGGTTATGATCGTTGTTACTCTGTAGCTGGCCGCTTCTCAATCTTAATTGCTAGCCTTCGCCTGTACTAAGTGGGGATTCTACTTGTACATCAAAAACCTTGAACCCAAAGTTATTCCAGATGAGTCCACCATAACTACCTATATAAGGTATTACCCTGCCGTCCTAAGTAAATTTGCATGTGCCACCTCTAAAAACTTCTAAAAAATTATCCGTTTTTTGTGCCTGGATCATTCATGGAACGATAGGAGGTGGTTTTCGTGCTAAGCGGGTTATTCTCAAGTCGAGTGTTTATTCACTCGCCATCGCACGAGAAAATGGGCAGTAATAGGGATGCCCAGTCCCAAACTACAAACATGAAAAAGAGTTCATCTCTGAAATAATTAAACAAAAACTCCCAATGGAGTCAAAACCTTTACTTTTACCGCTTGGGAACCGCCACTAGCGTGCTTAGCATGGAAGATGTTGATAACTAATGGTCGTGAAGTGAATGAGAAGGGTGCATGTCTCAAAATATCATTTATCTCTGTTTTAAAAACTGAGCTCTGGCACCTGTGCAAATCACTGCTTCCCTCTGCGAAGGGACTTTCTATTTACTTTTCTGTTGTGCCACCACCTTCTAAAACAAGCGCCAGAAACTGAGCAGAGCACAGTTGTCATGATTTATGCATTGTGTGTAGCTAATGTTGGGTGCATCATGATTGGATATTTTCTACCATGAATTACAATGTTTAGTCGCTGCTTGAACTTTGGAGGTGCTCTGCATTTATGTTTTGCCGTCTCGGAAAGGGCTAGCAAGATACCACTATTGTCATATTATATCATGGTTGTTTTGACAATGTGTTGCCATTTGAGATACCTTATTATTGCTCGCTAGCTGATTATGTCATTGATATGAATCATTATAATCTTTAAGTGTTATTGTTGACATGGTTAGTTATAATGTTGGCTGAAAACCTGGGTGTCGTTTAAGATTATTTATGCAAACAAGAGCAAAAGAGTTCGTAAAAGTTTTTCTTTCTCACTTTTAGTTTATCAACTGAATTGCTTGAGGACAAGAAAAGGCTTAAGCTTGGGGGAGTTGATACGTCTCCAACGTATCTACTTTTTCTCACGCTTTTCCTCTTGTTTTGGACTCTAATTTGCATGATTTGAATGAAACTAACCCCGGACTGACGCTGTTTTCAGCAGAACTACCATGGTGTTGTTTTTTGTGTAGAAATAAAAGTTCTTCGAATGGAACAAAACTTTTTGAGGAATTTTTATATAAATAATAAGAATTACTTGAGCCAAGACCCACCAGAGAGGGGCCCCTGGGTGGGCACAACCTACCAGGGCGCACCCACCTCTCCTGGCGCGCCCAGGTGGGTTGTACCCACCTGGTGGCCCCGCTGACGACTCCCCTAATACTATAAAATCACATATTTCCCGAAAAAATTAGGGAGAAAGAATTATAGCGATCCACGAGACGGAGCCGCCGCCAAGTGCTACCTCTTGAGCATGCATTGGTTTTCCCTTGAAGAGGAAAGGGAGATGCAGAAAAGTAGTGTAAATATTTCCCTCAATTTTGGAGAACCAAGGTATCAATCCAGTAGGAGACTACACGCAAATCGCCTAGTACCTGCACAAACAATCAAGAACCTTGCAACCAAAGCGATAAAGGGGTTGTCAATCCCTTCACGGCCACTTGCAAAAGTGAGATCTGATAAAGATAATAGGATAAATATTTTTGGTATTCTTGTTGTATAGATTGGAAAATAAAGATTCCAAAATAAATAAATAGTAAACTAGAATTATAGATCGGAAACTTATATGATGTAATGTAGACCCGGGGGCCATAGGTTTCACTAGTGGCTTCTCTCATGATAGCATATATTATGGTGGGTGAACAAATTACTGCCGAGCAATTGCTAGAAAAGCGCATAGTTATGAGAATATCTAGGCATGATCATGAACATAGGCATCACGTCCGTGTCAAGTAAACTGAAACGATTCTGCATCTACTACTATTACAACACACATCGACCGCTATGCAGCATGCACCTAGAGTACTAAGTTCATTAGAACAGAGTAACGCATTAAGCAAGATGACATGATGTAGAGGGATAAACTCAAGCAATATGATATAAACCCCATCTTTTTATCCTCGATGGCAACAATACAATACATGTCGGTTCCCTTTTTGTCACTGGGATCAAGCACCGCAAGATTGAACCCAAAGCTAAGCACTTCTCCCATTGCAAGAAAGATCAATCTAGTAGGCCAAACCAAACTGATAATTCAAAGAGACTTGCAAAGATATCAAATCATGCATATAAGAATTTAGAGAAGAATCAAATATTGTTCATAGATAATCTTGATCATAAACCCACAATTCATCGGATCTCGGCAAACACACCGCAAAAAGTATTACATCGAATAGATCTCCAAGAACATCGAGGAGAACTTTGTATTGAGAACCAAAGAGAGAGAAGAATCCATCTAGCTAATAACTATGGACCCGAAGGTCTATGGTAAACTACTCACACTTCATCAGAGAGGCTATGGTGGTGATGTAGAAGCCCTCCGTGATCGAATACCCCTCCGATAGATCGCCGGAAAAGGCCCCAAGATGGGATCTCATGAGTACGGAAGGTTGTGGCGGTGGAAAAGTGGTTTCGTGGCTCCCCTGGATGTTTTTAGGGTATAAGAGTATATATATAGGCGAAAGAAGTAGGCCGGTGGAGCTATGAGGGGCCCACAAGGGTAGGGGGCGCGCCCTCCTGCCTCATGACCGCCTCGTTCCGTCTCTGACTTCCACTCCAAGTCTCCTGGATTGCGTTCGTTCCAAGAAAGATCCTCGCGAAGGTTTCATTCCGTTTGGATTCTGTTTGATATTCCTTTTCTGCGAAACACTGAAATCAGCAAAAAAACAGCAACTGGCACTAGGCCTCCGGTTAATAGGTTAGTCCCAAAAATAATATAAAAGAGCGTATTAAAGCCCATTAAACATCCAAAATAGATAATATAATAGCATGGAACGATCAAAAATTATAGATACGTTGGAGACGTATCACGAAGCCCTGTTCTTCCTCGGGAGGGCAGATCTGGAGTCCGTTTGGGGCTCCGGAGAGGGGGATCTTCGTTCTTCGTCATCACCAACCCTCCTCCATCGCCAATTCCATGATGCTCCCCACCGGGAGTGAGTAATTCCTTCGTATGCTCGCTGGTCGGTGAGGAGTTGGATGAGATTCATCATGTAATCGAGTTAGTTTTGTTAGGACCCGATCCCTAGTATCCACTATGTTCTTAGATTGATGTTGCTATGACTTTGCCATGCTTAATTCTTGTCACTTTGGGCCCAGGTGCCATGATTTCAGATCTGAACCATTTATGAATTTATCATTATATCCATATTCTAGATCCGATCTTGCAAGTTATAGTCACCTACTACGTGTTATGATCCGGCAACCTGGGAGTGACAACAACCGGGCCCACTCCCGGTGATGACCGTAGTTTGAGGAGTTCATGTATTCACTATGTGTTAATGCTTTGTTCCGGTTCTCTATTAAAAGGAGGCATTAACATTCCTTAGTTTCCAATATGGACCCCGCTACCACGGGAGGGTAGGACAAAAGATGTCATGCAAGTTCTTTTAATAAAGCATGTATGACTATTTACGGAATACATGCCTACATTATATCGATGAACTGGAGCTAGTGCCGTATCGCCCTATGTTATAACTGTCTCATGATGAATATCATCCAACAAGTCACCGATCCAATGCCTACGAACTTTTCCATATTGTTTCTGCTAAGTTACTACTGCTATCATCACTGTTACTGTTACTATTGCTGCTGTCACTACCATCAAAACTATCAAACTGCTTCGCTACTGATCACTTTGCTGCAAATAATTAATCTCCAGGTGTGGTTGAATGGACAACTCAACTACTAATACCTTCAAATATTCTTTGCCTCCCATTGTGTCGAATTTATAAATTTGGGTTGAATACTCTACCCTCGAAAACTGTTGCGATCCCCTATACTTGTGGGTTATCAACTACACAATTTGAGCATAATAAGTATTTTACCGAAGAACTTAAGGAGCACTCCGTTGTGCTTGATGCTATAACAAAACAACTTGATGATATTAGTAGAGAAGTTTGCAATCTCCAATCTAAGTATGCTTTTGCTGAAAGTTTGCTAGGAAAGATATCCAATGCACAAGCTACTCTAGAAAATCAAATGGCCGCTAAACCAATCTTGCTAGAGGATAAAAATGATGATCTTAAAATGATTGGTGTTTCTTCTATTGATTACATGTTTAGTAAAGTTAAGATTGATGAAAAAGGGACTGGAGAAGAGTCAACTTTAGTTAGAAGGCGTCCCGATAATTCGGATGGTGAAAATCTTGTTGAGAAAATTGATAAAAGTGGGTTTGAAGAGGTCGATACTTTAACGTAGTGATGTACCCACTCTTTTGGATTACAAAGACTTTAATTATGATAGTTGCTCTTTGATTGATTGTATTTCTTTGTTCCAATCCATGATAAATTCATCCCATGCTTATGAACAAAATAAAGCTTTTACTAAACATATTGTTGATGCTATGATGAAAGCTTTAGAAGAAAAGTTGGAATTAGAAGTTTCAATTCCTAGAAAATTATATGATGAATGGGAACCTACTATCAAAGTCAAGATTAAAAATTATCAGTGTCTTGCCTTGTGTGACTTTGGTGCTAGTGTTTCTACAATTCCGAAATCTTTATGTGATGTGCTTGGTCTTACCGATATTGAAGAATGCTCTTTAAATTTGCACTTGGCGGATTCTGCTATTAGAAAGCCTATGGAAAGAATTAATGAACAATTAGGCCACCATATGAATCAATCATGAGGGCATCTTATGGATCTTCAAACAAAGATGGCAAAACTTAGATCCTTGCTTTATGCCTAGCTAAGGGCGTAAAACTATATCGTTTGTTGGGAGGCAACCCAATGAATAAAAATTATTGTTGCTTTTCGTTTTCTGTTCTTGAGTGTTAGCACAATTATGCTACTGTTATGATTGTGTTTTTATGTTTTAATTAGTGTTTGTGTCAAGTAAAGCCTTTAAGATATTCTTGGGTGATAGTTGTTTGATCTTGCTGAAAAACAAAAACTTTTGCGCTCACGAAAACAATTCTAATTTATAACCAGAGAGAGATAAAATACCAATTCTTTTTGAAGAAGATAATATACAAATTTACCAGGTCTTCCTAATTTTCCAGAGTTTTTGGAGTTACAGAAGTATTCTAAATATCCAGATTGCTACAGTCTGTTCTGTTTTTGACAGATTCTGTTTTCTTTGCATTGTGTGCTTGTTTTGATGATTCTATTGTTTTCTTTGACGAGTTTTTGCCATAGAAAAGTTGGAATACAGTAGATATAATGCAAGAACAAAATATGAATTGGTTTTCTATAGTACTTATAGTAGTGATTTGCTTTCTTATAATAACGGATCTCATGAAGGTTTTGTTGAGTTTTGTGTGATTGAAGTTTTCAAGTTTTTGGGTTATCTTACGATGGATGAAGGAATAGGGAGTAAGAAGAGCCTAAGCTTGGGGATGCCCCGGCATCCGAAGAGAGCAAGCAACTAAGCTTGGGGGTGCCTCGAGCGGCATCCCCTCTTTCTTCTAACGACCATCAGTATTTTACTCGAAGCTATATTTTATTTCGTCACATACTATGTGTTTTGCTTGGAGCGTCTTGTATGATATGAGTCTTTGCTTGTTTTATTTTGTGTTTTAAGTCTTGATTCCTTGCTGGACACACCTATTTGAGAGAGCTAAAATTATTCCATGATTTGTTAGAATTGCTCTCTATGCTTCACTTAAAAAATTTATGAGCTATGGATTTGCTCTAGTGCTTCACTTATATATTTTTGAGAAAGGTGTGCTTTAGTATTTTTGAGGAAATTCTCTCTTGCTTCACTTAAATTAATTTGAGACAAAGAAACATTATGCTCATGATCTTCACTTATATTTGTGTGACCTTATCAAAAGCAACACATGGAAATTAGTCACAAAGTGATAAATATCCAAGAAGGATATAATAAAAACTTTCATGAAGATCATTGGACAAAATAAACTTGATTCTTAGTAATAGTTTTGAGGTATGATGATGTGATATGTGAGTCATCTTGATGAGTAATTATGCTTTAGTAAGAATATTGGTGTTAAGGTTTGTGATTCCCTATGCAAGCACGAAAGTCAATAGTCATGCAATGAAATTATATCCTACTTGTGGTGCATTATTCGGTGTTAATTATGCTTAATGCTCGCTTATGAGATTATTCGTTTCTTGGTTGGTCGCTTCTCAATCTTTTGCTAGCCTTCATTTTGCACTAAGTATGATCACAACTTGTGCAACCAAAATCCTTTAAACCAGTTTTGCCACATGAGTCCACTATACCTACCTATATGCGGTATTCTTTTGCCATTCTAAGCAAATTTGTATGTGCCATCTCTAATGTTCAAAATAAATTTCTCTTTTGTGTGCTCGTACCGCTCACGAGGCGGTGAGGGGTGGCTAATATTTTCCATGCTAGATGTGTTATTCTCACGATGAGTGTTTATTCACTTGCCATTGCACGAGAGTAAGGCAAAGGTATTAGGGATGCCCGGTCCCGAAAATAAAAATGAATTTACTTTATGTTATCACATAATAAATTCCTTGGAAAGTGTTGGCATGGAAGGCACCCGTGGATACGGTTAGCCATGGAAAGTGAAAGTATAGTGAAAAAAGGAATAAACTTTAATTTTTGTTTGGGAACCGCCTATGATATATCTAGCATGGAAAGTGTTGGGAACTCTAAATTGTTTTCGTTGGTGGGAAAAGTATGCCTCTCAAAATGTTTTTATCTCTCAATTTTTGCTTTGAGCTCTGGCACCTCTACAAATCCCTACTTCCCTCTGCGAAGGGCCTTTATTTTACTTTATGCATTTTTTATTTTTGAATTTGAGTCTCCATCTTCTCTTATAAAAGCACCAACTAGGAGGCACTATGATCATACTTGAGCATTGGGTGTAGTTAATATGCGAGTGTGTTTCATGAATGGATCAATGATTGAGCATGATGGGCTAGGGATAGCTTATTTTAGTATTGATATTTTGAAAGACATGGTTGCTTGTTGATATGCCTGAGTATTTAAGTTATCATGTCAAAACTAGACTATTGCTTTGAACAATATAAAAGTCCAAATGTCCATGCTATAAAGAAAAGAATATGAGATGACATGTTAGGCAGCATTCCACATCAAAAATTTTGTTTTTATCATTTACCTACTCGAGGACGAGCAGGAATTAAGCTTGGGGATGCTGATACGTCTCCAACGTATCTATAATTTTTGATTATTCCATGCTGTTATATTATCAATCTTGGATGTTCTATAATCATTTTATATCATTTTTTGGTACTAACCTATTGACATACTGCCAAGTGCCACTTGTTGTTTTCTGCATGTTTTGTACATCACATGAAATCAATACCAAATGGAGTCCAAATGCAGCGAAACTTTTTGTGGATTTTTTTGGACCAGAAGACAACCAATGGGACGAAGAAGCACCTAGGGGCTGCTAATAGGGGACCACAACCCACCAGGGCGCGCTTGGAGGCCCATGCGTGCACTGGTGGGTTGTGCTCACCTCGGGGGGGCCTTGAACCGCCTCTTTACTCTATAAATACCCCAATATTCCAGAAACCCTAGGGGAGTCGATGAAAATTAATTCCAGCCGCCGCAAAGTCCAGAACCACCAGAATCAATCTAGACACCATCACGGAGGGGTTCACCACTTCGATTGGTGCCTCTCCGATGATGCATGAGTAGTTCTTTGTAGACCTTCGGGTCCGTAGTTAGTAGCTAGATGGCTTCCAATCTCTATCATTTGATTCTCAATACAATGGTCTCTTGGAGATCCATATGATGTAACTCTTTTTGCGGTGTGTACGTTGGGATCTGATGAACTTTGAGTTTATGATCAGATCTATCTTTTTATCCATGGAAGTTATTTGAGTTTATTTGATCTCTTATATGCATGATTGCTTATAGCCTCGTATTTCTTCTCCTATATTTGGGTTTTGTTTGGCCAACTTGATCTATTTATCTTGCAATGGTAAGAGGTGCTTTGTAGTGGGTTCGATCTTACGGTGCTTGATCCCAGTGATAGAAGGGGAACCGACACGTATGTATTGTTGCTAGTAAGGATAAAACGACGGGGTCTATTTCTACATAATAGATCTTGTTTAGATCATGTCATCATTCTTATTGCATTATTTCGTTTCTCCATGAACTTAATACACTAGATGCATGCTGGATAGCGGTCGATGTGTGGAGTAATAGTAGTAGATGCAGGCAGGAGTCGGTCTACTAATCTTGGACGTGATGCCTATATAATGATCATTGCCTGGATATCATCATGATTATTTGAAGTTCTATCAATTGCCCAACAATAATTTGTTTACCCACTGTTTGCTATTTTTTCTCGAGAGAAGCCACTAGTGAAACCTACGGCCCCGGGTCTCTTTCTCATATTATTTGCCTTTGCGATCTATTTTCCTTTGCTTTTATTTCCTGATCTATTAAACCCAAAAATACAAAAATACCTTGCTGCAATTTATTCTTATTTATTTTATTTGGCGTTCGATCTATCAATATACTACAATTTATTCACGTCCATTTGCCAATTTCTGGCGCCGTTACCCGAAAGGGATTGACAACCCTTTAATACGTCAGGTTGCGAGTATTTGTCATTTGTGTTCATGTGCCGTTTACATGTTGTTGCTTGGTTCTCCTACTAGTTCGATAACCTTGGTTTCATCACCGAGGGAAATACCTACCATCGTTGTGCTGCATCATCCCTTCCTCTTTGGGGAAATACCGACGTAGCTTCAAGCCGCATCACTGCTCTATCTTTCTCATAGTCAGCATTTCTGTCAAAAAAGTCATCATACCCATCTTGTAGATCAATATCTGTGTCAGAAGCTATGGATTGTAATCCTCATCTAAAGAATGGATTCTTGCATCATCAATTGCATCTGTTGCATCCATGTTCAGAACAGTACATGTTTTTCTGCCCTATACTCACACTCAAATGTATGGACATACTCTCCTGGTTGAGGTGGTCCTAGTATGTACTCCCCATCTGACTCTTCCACACTTTCTGATAGTGCATATTCAACTTGACCTTGCTCTTCCTGTTGATCTTGCTCAGCTTGCTCCTCTTGATCAGCTTGCTCCACTTGCACGTGCTCAACCTAATCCTCTTGCACTTGCTCCTGCTTTCACCTAATGCAACTACATTTGACCGCTGGAGGTTCCTCATCATCAGAATGAACCAGAATAGGAGAACAAATGACCTCATGCTCTCATCTTGATAAAGAAATAACTTCTAGAACTGATTCCCATTAAGAGCGCAATCCTTCATGTTCTCTATAATAGTATTGTCCCCAATCTTAATCTCTCTTAATCCATTCTTATACACTTTCAATCTAGGAATACACTAGTACACCCCAATCCTTCCCTCAAATTCATACCCTATTTCCTCCACTAAACCGCCAACAATAGTAGGTGTCCAATTATCTATGTCACACTAGTCAAACTAAGTGGAATGGCCTTTGTGGTAACCCCTATGCTTGCTTGCACAAAGGAAATAACCACATGTATGACCTCAATAGAGAAGTGGTTGCTTAGGGGTCCTGCAAAACAAGTAAAATGACAATGTTCGGACAAGCAAAATTCAGCCAGGTTCAAATAGTACTAAATTCAGACAATTTCAGAGAAATTCAGACATGCAGACAAGTATTGGACCAAAAGCATGTTTTTAGGGAATCTGGCAAGGAAATAGCCACCATGTAATTGGACCCAAAAAAGCAAAGTGACAATGTTCGGACAAGCAAAATTCAGACAGGTTTAGACATTACTAAATTCAGACAAGTTCAGACATTTATTAGACCAAAAGCATGGATTTTTGGACCTCCACCGAACAGATATAAGATCATCCATGTCCAATAGCATGGTTTTTGAGGGCATCTGATAAACACAAGGGCAAATGATCAACAAAATGCCATATGATCAACACAAGGGCACCAAACAAATAGTAAAACAAGCATTTTGGACTATTTAACAAGACATGGACTTACACTCGGATATCACCACAACACCCCTCTGATTTCACCTACAAATCCCCATCGAAAGCCCCCATGTAAGCCTAATTTAGCTCTGCCACTAATTTGAACCCCACAGCTAAAACCCTACCATGCAGATCCCTCAATCCATGCCAAAACAAGAGAAGCAACCTAAACCCTAACACACCCATGCAATTGAATCCTATCCGCAGTCATTCTCAAATAAGAAATATAAGGATCAAGCATAGAAGAGGCGAGGATGACGACGTACCATACAAGGGCGGCGAGGCATCAGACAGAGATTGCATGGGAGAGAGAGGAACGTCACGACGGCCCCTCCCAAACAGTGCAAATGGCAGCGACTCAGCATCCGACGAAGAGCTCATGAAGCCGTTGCCACACTTGCCCCTGTCGATGACCTCCAGGTGACCACCTCAACGATGATGAAGAAGCAGGGTATAGGAAAGCGAGGGGATGCAGACTAGTCCAACCAGGTGGGGGTTACGGGTTTTAATTCCGGTGATTTTGCAAAAACAAAACCTCGGATCCCTGCGTATTACAACTATTGTGACGACGTGGCCAACCAACTCCAAGTGGATCCATTGGACCAATGCCAAATCAGATGATACGTAGACAAAATCATATTTTGGGAACGTATGTGAACCCCTTTGACAAGTTGAGGGACTGTATTTCAGGTATTTCGAAATACATGTACTAAAGTGAGTTCTGGCTCAAGCTTAGGGACCGTAGGTGTCAGTGTGAAATCCAGCAGACCTCGGGGTAGGGGGTCCCGAGCTATGGATCTCGGATTGGTGGTAACAGGAACACAAGAGATGATGTTTACCCAGGTTTGGTCCCTCTTGATGGAGGTAAAACCCTACGTCCTGTTCTTGTTTATATTGATGGAGATGTATCGAGTACAAGCTTGATCTACCTCGAGATCGTAAGTTGTGTTCTAACTCTAGGGCTAGGTGAATGTAATTGTGATTCGGTCCCCTCTACGGGCTAAGCCCCTTGGCTTATATACTCGCCAGGTAGGGCATTAGGGTTACATAGTCGGTATCCAGAGGAATCACATGGAGGCGGTAGGAGATGTCTTGGAGTATACGTCAAGTCTTCGGTAGAGGCAATCCTGATCACGCCCAGGCTTGCAGCTTCTGGAGTGCACCTCAAAGAGAAAGAGGGCCCACCAAACCATCCGAGGACTATGGGCCGGCTGGGTTAGTACCCCTATATCTAGGACACCGTCAGTAGCCCCTGAACTAGTCTTCGACGCCGAGGATGATATTCCCGAACTTCGGTTCCGGAGTCTTGACTCAACAAGCGAGGTCCTTCTTAGTACCTTATTTAGTTTGGCTCTGAGGTCTTCAGTCTTATAGACGGTTTTTCTCGAGGCTTAGTCCCACTACGCGTGGTGCAAAATCTCTAACCTCGATCGTCATGTGGTTTCGGGAAACCAAGTTGCTTTATGGTGGGACGTCGAAGCGTCAGCCTCTTTCCCTTTTATTTATGACCACAAAATCTAGGGTTAAAACAGAGCGCGTCTCAACCCCGTCCTCACCAATCCCCGTGTACCTTCTCCTCCTCTCCCAGGTCCATCCTCGAGAGTCTCAACAATGGCGAGTGATGTGGGTTCCTCGAGGCAACCTCATGGTCCTGTCAAGGGTGATTGGGGGAGCTGCTCCATCCCTCGTCTCCAACTAGAGCACCTGGCCACCCAAGGCTATTTTCCAGATTTAGATCTAGCCACTACTTGCTTGAGATTGACATCCATCAACGGGCAAGCACACGTAGAAAGCCATCCATCCCCACGCGGGAGCAAACGGGTATGCTTCATTTCCTTTCTTCTCCGTGGCCTGGGATCCCAATTCATCCCTTCCTTCGGGGTTTGCTCGATTTCCATGGGCTCCAACTCCACCACCTCACTCCCAACTCAATACTACATTGCTGGGTTTATTGCCCTTTGTGAGATGCACCTCGGATGCGAGGCGCATTTCGTTCTCTGGCGGAGGTATTTTTGCATAGTGCCCTGCTCCCAAACTGGGGTGTTGTATGAGGTGGGAGCTGCCGAGGTTGCCAAATCAAAGGGACCGACTACCCTCTAGGTGCTCCTCGGGAGGATGCCGACTTCTAGTCATCTGAGTGGTTTTATATAGAAGACGTCCCACTATATGACCCAGTTCGGCCTGGGCTCCCTGCTTTTTCTCGGAACCCCCAAAGAAGCGCTACAGTTGGAAACCACGGACTGTTGCTCAGGAGAGTGACACCAACGTAATCAACCTGGCAGCTGATACGTCCATTTTGCATCATGCTTTTATATCGATATTTATTGCATTATGGGTTGTTATTACACATTATGTCACAATACTTATGCCCATTCTCTCTTATTTTACAAGGTTTACATAAAGAGGGAGAATGCCGGCAGCTGGGATTCTGGGCTAGAAAAGGAGAAAATATTAGAGACCTATTCTGCACAGCTCCAAAAGTCCTAAAACTTCATGGAAGTCATTTTCAGAATATATAAAAAATACTGAGTGCAAGAAGTTCACCAGGGGGGCCACACCCTGCCCACGAGGGTGGGGGGCGCGCCCTACCCCCCTAGGCGCGCCCCCTACCTCGTGGACCCCCTGGTGGCCCTCCGATGCCCATCTTCCGCTATATGGAGTCTTTCGATGAGGAAAAAATCATAAGCCAACTTTTGGGACGAGACTCCGCCGCCACGAGGCGGAACCTTGGCGGAACCAATCTAGGGCTCTGGCGGAGCTGTTCTGCCGGGGAAACTTCCCTCCGGGAGGGGGGAAATCATCACCATCGTCATCACCAATGATCCTCTAATCGGGAGGGGGTGAATCTCCATCAACATCTTCACCAGCACCATCTCCTCTTAAACCCTAGTTCATCTCTTGTATCCAATTCTTGTCTCTAAGTCTGGGATTGCTACCTGTGGGTTGCTAGTAGTGTTAATTACTCCTTGTAGTTGATGCTAGTTGGTTTATTTGGTGGAAGATCATATGTTCAGATCCTATATGCATATTAATACTCCTCTGATTATGAACATGAATATGTTTTGTGAGTAGTTACGTTTGTTCCTGAGGACATGGGAGAAGTCTTGCTATTAGTAGTCATGTGAATTTGGTATTCGTTCGACATTTTGATGAGATGTATGTTGTCTCTCCTCTGGTGGTGTCATGTGAACATCGACTACATGACACTTCACCATTATTTGGGCCTAGAGGAAGGCATTGGGAAGTAATAAGTAGATGATGGGTTGCTAGAGTGATAGAAGCTTAAACCCTAGTTTATGCGTTGCTTCGTAAGGGGCTGATTTGGATCCATATGTTTCATGCTATGGTTAGGTTTACCTTAATACTTTTGTTGTAGTTGAGGATGCTTGCAATAGAGGTTAATCATAAGTGGGATGCTTGTCCAAATAAGGACAGTACCCAAGCACCGGTCCACCCACATATCAGATTATCAAAGTACCGAACGCGAATCATATGATCGTGATGAAAACTAGCTTGATGATATTCCCATGTGTCCTCGGGAGCGCTTTTCTCTATATAAGAGTTTGTCCATACTTGTCCTTTGCTACAAAAAGGATTGGGCCACCTTGCTGAACTTTATTTACTTTTGTTACTTGTTGCTCGTTACAAATTATCTTATCACAAAACTATCTATTACCTATAATTTCAGTGCTTGCAGAGAATACCTTGATGAAAACCTCTTATCATTTCCTTCCGCTCCTCGTTGGGTTCGACACTCTTACTTATCGAAAGGACTACAATAGATCCCCTATACTTGTGGGTCATCAAGACCCTTTTCTGGCGCCGTTGCCGGAGAGTGAAGCACCTTTGGTAGGTGGAATTTGGTAAGGAAGAATTTATATAGTGTGCTGAAATTTACTGTCACTTGTTACTATGGAAAGTAATCCTCTGAGGGGCTTGTTCGGGGTATCTTCACCCCAACCAGTAGAGCAAAGAGTTGCTCCTCAACCTATTGAACCTACTGAAAATGAAAATGTCTAATTTGAGATTCCTTCGAGTATGATAGAAAAACTGCTATCTAATCCTTTTGCAGGAGATGGAACAATGCATCCTTATGAGCACCTAATATATGTGGATGAAGTTTGTGGATTATTTAAGCTTGTAGGTGTGCCCGAGGATGTTATTAAGAAGAAGGTCTTCCCTTTATATTTGAAGGGAGACGCATTGACATGGTATAGGCTATGTGATGATATGGGATCGTGGAACTATAAACGATTGAAATTGGAATTTCATCAGAAGTTTTATCCTATGCATCTTGTTCATCGTGATCGCAATTATATATATATAATTTTTGGCCTTGCGAAGGAGAAAGCATCTCTCAAGCTTGGGGGACGCTTAAATAAATGTTATATTCATTCCCTAATCATGAGCTCTCAAGAGAAATAATTATTCAGAATTTATATGCTCGGCTTTCTGATAGCAATCGCACCATGCTCGATACTTCTTGTGTTGGCTCTTTTATGATGAAGACTATTGAATTCAAATGGGATTTATTGGAAAAAATTAAACGCAACTCTGAAGATTGGGACCTCGACGAAGGTAAGGAGTCAGGTATGACACCTAAGTTTGATTGTGTTAAATCTTTTATGGATACCGATGTTTTCCGTAAATTTAGCACTAAATATGGACTTGACTCTGAAATAGTAGCTTCTTTCTGTGAATATTTTGCTACTCATGTTGATCTCCATAGGGAGAAGTGGTTTAAATATCATCCTCCCATAGAAGTAAAATTAGCTGCACCTATTAAAGTTGAAGAAAAGACTGTCATTTATAATGATCCTATTGTTCCTACTGCTTATGTTGAGAAACCACCTTTTCCTGCTAGGATAAAAGATCATGCTAAAGCTTCAACTGTGGTTCGTACAATCAATATTAGAACCTATACACCTCCTGAGAAAATTAAAGTTGAACCTAATATTGCTATTGTTAAAGATCTCTTGTCTGATAATATTGATGGGCATGTTATTCATTTCCGTGATGAAACTGCTAGAATTGCTAAACCTTGTGCTAAAGATAAACATAGACATGTGGTAGGCATGCCTGTTATTTCTGTTAAAATAGGAGATCATTGTTATCATGGCTTATGTGATATGGGTGCAGTGCTAGTGCTATACCTCATGACTTATACAAAGAAATTATGCATGATATTGCACCTGCTGAGATAGAAGATATTGATGTCACAATTAAACTTGCCAATAGAGATACTATTTCACCAATTGGAATTGTTAGAGATGTTGATGCTTTGTGTGGGAAAACTAAATATTCTGCTGATTTTCTTGTTCTTGGTTCTCCACAAGAAAGCTTTTGTCCCATTATATTTGGTAGACCCTTCTTGAACACAGTTAATGCTAAGATAGATTGCGAAAAGGATGTTGTTACTATTGGTTTAGGTGATATGTCTCATGAGTTTAATTTCTCTAAATTTCGTAGACAACACCGTGAAGAGGTATTGCCTAGTAAAGATGAAATTGTTGGTCTTGCTTCTATTGTCGTGCCTCCTAGTGATCCTTTAGAACAGTATTTTCTAGACCATGAAAATGATATGTTTATGAATGAAAGAAGGGAAATAGATGAAGTATTCTTTAAACAGGAACCCATCATGAAACACAATTTTCCTGTCGAAATCCTAGGGGATCCTCCTCCACCCAAGGGTGATCCCGTGTTTGAGCTCAAACTGTTACCTGATACTCTTAAATATGCTTATCTTGATGAGAAAAGGATATATCCTGTTATTATTAGTGCTAACCTTCAGAGCATGAAGAAGAGAGATTATTGAAAACTCTGAGGAAGCACCGAGCTACTATTGGATATACTCTCGATGATCTTAAGGGCATTAGTCCCACACTATGTCAACACAAAATAAATTTGGAGAAAGATGCCAAACCAGTTTGTGATCACCAACGACGGCTGAATCCTAAAATGAAAGAAGTGGTAAGAAAGGAAATACTAAAGCTCCTTGAGGAAGGTATAATTTATCCCGTTGCTGATAGGCAGTGGGTAAGTCATGTCCATTGTGTCCCTAAAAAGGGAGGTATTACTGTCGTTCCTAATGATAAAGGTGAATTGATTTCGCAAAGAATTATTACAGGTTATAGGATGGTAATTGATTTCTGCAAATTAAATAAGGCTACTAAAAAGGATAATTACCCCTTACCTTTTATTGATCAAATGCTAGAAATATTATCCAAACATACACATTTTTGCTTTCTAGATGGTTATTCTGGTTTCTCTCAAATACCTGTGTTAGCTGATGATCAATCTAAGACCACTTTTACTTGCCCATTCGGTACTTTTGCTTATAGACGTATGCCTTTTGGTTTATGTAATGCACCTGCTACCTTCCAAAGATGCATGATGGCTATATTCTCTGACTTTTGTGAAAAGATTTGTGAGGTTTTCATGGACGATTCCTCCGTCTATGGATCCTCTTTTGATGATTGCTTAAGCAACCTTGATCGAGTTTTGCAGAGATGTGAAGAAACTAACCTTGTCTTGAATTGGGAGAAGTGCCACTTTATGGTTAATGAAGGTATTGTCTTGGGGCATAAAGTTTTTAAAAGAGGTATTGAAGTTGATAAATCTAAGGTTGATGCTATTGAAAAGATGCCATGTCCCAAGGACATCAAAGGTATAAGATGTTTCCTTGGTCACACCGGTTTTTATAGGAGGTTCATTAAGGACTTCTCAAAAATTTCTCGGCCTCTGACTAATTTATTACAAAAAGATATACCATTTGTTTTCGATGATGATTGCGTAGAAGCATTTGAAATACTCAAGAAAGCATTAATCTCTGCACCTATTGTTCAGCCACCCGATTGGAATTTACCCTTTGAAATTATGTGTGATGCTAGTGATTATGCTATAGGTGCTGTTCTAGGGCAAAGAGTTGATAAGAAATTAAATGTTATTCAATATGCTAGTAAAACTCTAGACAATGCTCAGAGAAATTATGCTACTACTGAAAAAGAATTCTTGGCAGTTGTATTTGCTTATGGTAAGTTCAGACCTTGTATTGTTGATTCTAGAGTAACTATTCACACGGATCATGCTGTTATTAAATATCTTATGGAAAAGAAAGATGCTAAACCTAGACTTATTAGATGGGTTCTCCTCCTACATGAATTTGATCTGCATATATATTATTGATAGAAAGGGAGCTGAGAACCCCGTTGCAGACAACTTGTCTTGGTTAGAAAATGTTCTTGATGACCCACTACCTATTGATGATAGCTTTCCTGATGAACAATTAAATGTCATAAATGCTTCTCACACTGCTCCATGGTATGCTGATTATGCTAACTACATTGTTGCTAAATTTATACCACCTAGTTTCACATACCAGCAAAAGAAAAAGGTTTTGTATGATTTAAGGCATTACTTCTGGGATGATCCACATCTTTATAAAGAAGGAGTAAATGGTGTTATTAGACGTTGTGTACCAGAGCATGAACAGGAACATATCCTACGCAAGTGTCACTCCAAAGCTTATGGAGGACACCATGCTGGAGATAGAACTGCACACAAGGTATTGCAATCCGGTTTTTATTGGCCTACTCTCTTCAAGGATGCCCGTAAGTTTGTCTTGCCTTGTGATGAATGTCAAAGAATTGGTAATATTAGTAGACGTCAAGAAATGCCTATGAATTATTCACTTGTTATTGAACCATTTGATGTTTGGGGCTTTGATTATATGGGACCTTTTCCTGCCTCTAATGGATATACACATATTTTAGTTGTTGTTGATTATGTTACTAAGTGGGTAGAAGCTATTCCAACTAGTAGTGCTGATCATAACACCTCTATTAAGATGCTTAAAGCAGTTATTTTTCCAAAGTTTGGAGTCCCTAGATATTTAATGACTGATGGTGGTTCACATTTTATTCATGGTGCTTTCCGTAAAATGCTTGCTAAATATGATGTTAATCATAGAATTGCATCTCCTTATCACCCACAGTCTAGTGGTCAAGTAGAATTGAGTAATGGAGAACTCAAATTAATTTTGCAAAAGAATGCTAATAGATCTAGACAGAATTGGTCCAAGAAACTTGATGATGCATTATGGGCCTATAGAACTGCATATAAAGATCCTATGGGTATGTCCCCGTATAAAATGGTTTATGGAAAAGCATGTCACTTACCTCTCGAACTAGAACATAAGGCTTATTGGGCCATTAAAGAGCTCAACTATGATTTCAAACTTGCCGGTGAGAAGAGGTTATTTGACATTAGCTCACTTGATGAATTGGAGAACCCAAGCCTATGAGAATGCCAAGTTGTTTAAAGAAAAAGTTAAAAGATGGCATGACAAAAGAATACAAAAGCGTGAGTTTAATGTAGGTGGTTATGCATTGCTATACAACTCTCGTTTAAGATTTTTTGCAGGAAAACTTCTCTCTAAATGGGAAGGTTCTTACGTTATCGAGGAGGTCTATCATTCTGGTGCCATAAAATTCAACAATTTCGAAGGCATAAATCCGAAGGTGGTGAACGGTGAAAGAATTAAACATTATATCTCAGGTAATCCTATAAATGTTGAAACCAATGTTATTGAAACCGTAACCCCGGAGGAATACATAAGGGACACTTTTCGGAACGTTTCAGACTCTGGAAAGGAATATGTATGTGGTACGGTAAGTAAACCGACTCCAAAACAGTTCTAATGGCAATTTTCTTCCGTTTTGGAATATTTAGAAAAATAGAAAAATAAGAAGTAGTCCGGGAAGGACACGAGGGCTCCACGAGGGTGGAGGGCGCCCCCCTACCTCGTGGGCACCTCGTGTGCTCTCTGGACTCCGTTTTCTTACACGTTACGTATTTTGGTCAGTAAAAATTCATTATATAATCTCCCGAAGGTTTTGACTCCCGTATCATGCAAAAATCTCCTGTTCTTGTTTCGAGCTGTTTTCTGCCAGGGTTGTCAAAGCCAAGCATCATGTCGTCTCCCTCCTCCTCCAACAATGAGGGCAACGATGCTTGGCTAATGAAGATAGAGCTGAAGAGAGAAGAACCCATGGAAATCAACAAGGATGAAGGGATCAAGAAGGCCACGGAGGACCAAGTTCCGACAACAGAAGACATCCTTCAACTTGATCACAATCTTCTTACTCCAACTGAGATTGAAGATTTCAAGATGATTGAGTTAGCTCATATACAAAATAAGTATCTCACACATGAAAATATTTTGTTGAAGGAGCATATCATCGCACTCAAAGGCATTATCCGCAAGTTAGAAGACCTCTTACGCTCGATGTGCGACTATCCATCATCAACAACCCCACCTTTTATTCACCAACAAAGAAGAACTGAGTATCTAGTATGGGCACTCCCCTTGTGTCACAACCTCGATGCGGCTATATCTCCCACGTGTCGAAGCACGACTTATAGGCATAACCGCATTGAAAGCAATGTCGCAAGTGAGGTAATCTTCGCAAACAACCCATGTAATACATAAGGGAAAGAGATACATAGTTGGCTTACAATCGCCACTTCACACACTTACATGAATAAAGAATTACATCATCCAGATAGAATCAAGGTCCGACTACGGAACCAAAATAAAAGAAGACTACCTCAAATGCTACACAGATCCCCGATCGTCCCGACTGGGCTCCACTACTGATCGACTAAAACGAAACAACACAAAGGACAAGATCTTCATAGAGCTCCTCCTTGAGCTTGGTTGCGTCACCTGCTCGGTAACATCGACACCTGCACACTGGTTTTGGAAGTATCTGTGAGTCACGGGGACTCAGCAATCTCACACCCTCGCGATCAAGACTATTTAAGTTTAAAGGTAAGGTAAAAGGTATGAGGTGGAGCTACGGCAAGCGACTAGCATATATGGTGGCTAACATACGCAAATGAGAGAGAAAAGAGAAGGAAAAATCACGGTCGAACAACTATGATCAAGAAGTGATCCTAGAACAACCTACGTCAAGCATAACTCCAACACCGTGTTCACTTCCCGGACCCCGCCGAGAAGAGACCATCACGGTAACACACGCGGTTGATGTATTTTAATTAAGGTCAACTTCAGGTTTTCTACAGCCGGACATTAACAAATTCCCATCTTCCCATAACCGCGGGCACGACTTTCGAAAGTTCAGTCCCTGCAGGGGTGTCCCAACTTAGCCCATCACAAGCTCTCACGGTCAACGAAGGATATTCCTTCTAGCGGGAAGACCCGATCAGACTCGGAATCCCGATTATAAGACATTTTGACAATGGTAAAACAAGACCAGCAAAGCCACCCGAATGTGCCGACAAATCCCGATAGGAGCTGCATATATCTCTTTCTCAGGGCACACCGGATTGTCCGAGGTTCCGGTAGGCCAGCCCAGAGTTGCCCCTGGTGGTCACCGGCAGCTGACAGGTTGGACCAACACTCAGAGGAGCACTGGCCCGGGGTTTAATAAAGATGACCCTTGGGCAGGCCTACCCAAGGGAAAGAAAAAGGCTAGGTGGCGAATGGTAAAACCAATGTTGGGCCTTCCTGGAAGAGTTTTATTCAAGGCGAACTGTCAAGGGGTTCCCATTATAACCCAACTGCATAAGGAACGCAAAATCCGGGAACATAACACAGATATGATGGAAACTAGGGCGGCAAGAGTGGAACAAAACACTAGGCATAAGGCCGAGCCTTCCACCCTTTACCAAGTATATAGATGCATTAATTAAATAAGAGATATTGTGATATCCCAACAAGTAAACATGTTCCAACAAGGAACAACATCTCCATGTTCCAACAAGGAACAAACTTGAATCTTCACCAGCAACTAACAACGCTATAAGAGGGGCTGAGCAAAGCGGTAACATAGCCAAACAACGGTTTGCTAGGACAAGGTGGGTTAGAGGCTTGGCTTAACAATATGGGAGGCATGATAAGCAAGTGGTAGGTAACGCAGCATTGGCATAGCAAAAGAGCGAGCAACTAGAAAGCAAAGATAGAAGTGATTTCGAGGGTATGGTCATCTTGCCTGAAATCCCGCAAGGAAGAAGAACGAGTCCACGAAGAGGACAAACGGACGTAGTCGAACGGGTCCTCACAACCACGACATTACCGGAACCAACCCGAAGAAGCAACACCGGAAAGAAGCACACAACATAGTAAACAACCAACACATGAACATGGTATGATATGCGGGATGCGGTATGTGATGCATATGCATGATTTGGAAAGAAATGATTGAAACTGGCCTCAACTTGGAAATCCAAGAGTGCTACTGGAAAGGTGAGGTGATTTCGGTTGAAATCGATATAAAGATCGCCGGAATCGGATGCACGGTTTGGAAATGGCAAGCAAAACAAATATGGCACCGGTCTGCGATAATCAACGAGTAGCCATCTAAATGCGTCAAGATAAATATGCTACAACACTCAAACATGGCAACAAAATACATGGCAAGGATCCACTCAAGATGCTTGACAAAATATGAACAATGAGCTACGGCTAATTCATCCATTAACAGGTTCAAAACTAGCATGGCAAAAGTGCAAATGATAACATGTTTCAGACTTAGTGAAATAACATGTCAGTAATTTATCATCAGGAAGCATACTTTGGAGCATGAAAACTATATGCTACAGGAACCTAACATGGAAAAGAAAGGCATGGCACGAAGCTACTCAAAGCACTTAACAAAAGTCCCTTAGTGACCTTGAGCCAAAAGGGATCATAGAATACAAGTGCAAGCATGTGAACATGGCAAAAACATAAACATATTCAGACTTAGTGAAAAACTGGAGCATGCAAATCAGTTAACGAGTAGGCATGTTTACGACCTCGATGCACTCACTACAGAGCATGGAATGACAAACTAACCATACACCCATGAATAATACATAGCATAGAAGCAAGAAATGGCAAGAACAGCAACATAGCATGCACGGGTCAATAGCAACATCCTCAGCAAAATCGCTAAACATGTCAACAATCTGCCAGGATTCACTTTATAGCAAAAGTAGAGCTCAATTGACTCAAGCTAGGGTGATCCATAATTGCAAACAAAGACATGGATGGATAGATCACCACAATGTTAACAAAACATCCTTACTTATCATCCTCAAAGAAGGCACGGATCACTAGGAAACAACATGAACATATGGCATAACGACAAAATCAGGACAAGGACTTAGTGAAAAACTAAGTCCCTGAAATCAGCATTACCGATTACGCTACTTTGCAAGCTTGTGCTAGTCACCACAAACATCACAAAAATACATGCCAAGCACCCCTGTAAAGATGGCATGGCATATAACAAAACACATGTAGAGGTCAAGATCATAACATGCACACATTAATCATGGCAAAAATGACAAAAGGCCATTTGATGAAACAGATCTGACAAATTCACCACATAGCCCTATTCCAACAGTATTTCGGGCATCAAGATGAGCTCAAATGAAAATGATGCAAGGAGATGAAATGATGTACTCGTCGAGACGAACATTTTAATATGCTACACGCATGAATCGGAGCTACGATGAGGGAGTTATGACATGATGAAAAGAGGCATATGAATCTGAAAATTTCAGGACTTAGACGAATTTTAGCGAGCGTCAAATAGTTAAACGGCGCACATGCGGGAGATAAGGGCTGGTGGGGTGCTCACCTAGTGGGCTGCAGGCCCAGGTCGGTGGAGGAGGCGGCCTGGCAGGCCGGCTAGAGTTGGGCCCATGAGGGGGGCGCTAAGGCGCATCGTCCCCGTCATCTGCCTGAGCGGGAACAGGGGCGGCGGCAGTCACCGCCGACACGGGAGGGCACGCCGGGGCGGCGGCGAGGTAGGGAAACTAGCGAGGTGCGTGGGATCCGACGGATCCGGAGGAGGGCGACGCCGGGGAACCCATTCCCGAGCTTGGCAGCGCCGGAGGCTGACAAGAACTTCGGCGGCGGCGGCGCCCTGCGAGGGAGAGAGAGAAGGTGAGCGGGAAAGGAGGAAGAAGGACGGGAAGGAGAGGAGCGGCGAGGCCTGGCCTAGGGTCATCACGACGGGGCTCCGGTAGTCGGACACGCACGGCGGCGGCGAGGAAGATCGAGTAGTAGGCGCGCGGAGGAGCGAGCGCTCGGGCGGCGGGGGTTCGGGCCCGGGCGGGCCGGCTCTGGGCGCCGCGGGCCCGCGTGGTGGAGAGAGGCGGTGGTGACAAGTAGCGGCGCCTGAGTGGAGGAGAGGGGCGACGGAGCTAATGTGGCGCCTTTTGATTGGACGGAGTGAGGTGGCGGCGGGGTGGACGCATCCGCCGGCCGGCGGACATGTCCGGCGGCGCGGAGAGAGGTGAGATCTAGGGTTTCGTCCGCGAATTTGGAAGGGTTGCACATATATATAGGTAGAGGGAGCTAGGAGAGTCCAAATGAGGTGCGATTTTTGGCCACGCGATCGTGATCGAACGACCGAGATGATGGAGGGGGTTTAGGTGGGTTTTGGGCCTCTTTGGAGGGGTGTTGCACTGCTACACACATAAGGCCTTTTCGGTCCCTCGGTTAACCGTTGGAGTATCAAACGAAGTCCAAATGGTACGAAACTTGAAAGGCGGTCTACCGGTAGTAAACCAAGGCTGCATGACAAGTCTCGGTACAATCCGAAAACGTTTAACACCCGCACACGAAAAGAGGTAGAAATGGACATCGGGTGACATAGGAGTGCCGGAAAGCAAAACGGACAACGGGGAAAATGCTCGGATGCATGAGACGGACATGTATGCAAATGAAATGCACATGATGACATGATATGCAATGCATGACACGCAAGAAATGACAAGGCAACAACAGCGAATAACTGGAGGACACCTGGCACATCGGTCTCGGGGCGTTACAACACTCCACCACTACGAGAGGATCTCGTCCCGAGATCTAGAATGGCACCGGAGGGAAGACGGAAGAGAAAGAGAAGAGGTAAAACTAAGTTGCTTCTTTGACAAACGAGTGAGACCAAAGAACCTTGAAAAGGTTGAAAAAATTGAAAGAAACAATGCAACGAAGAAGAACAGAGTTGAAAGCACTCCGGTAGGGAAGAGTAACAAGGAAGAACAAATTCGGACAGCACTCCGGTTGAAAAGTGATATGAAACTTGATAATATGGAAAGAACTTGAGCAGAGGACACAACACTCCGGTTAAAAAGATAGGCATGAAAAGAACACGATCCTGACAAAACGAAAAGATGGGTTGAAGAGAGCAACATCACAATGCCTCCAGAAGAAAAGAATAGAAGTTAGATCATTGAAATAAAAGAATGGAGAAGAAAATGCCATCTTCTGCCACAAAAGAGCTTTAGAAGGCATCCTTAGGAGAAGGGTTGAACGGAGTTGTTGGAAACCCAACAAGAAAAGAATAAGATTGATACGGTCTTATGGAATACATCTCAAATTATGAGGTGACAACCTGCCACTCACGGGAAAAGACTTGGATTGATATCAACAAGGAGACGAGAAAGTATTTCACCGAGAGGATAAAGAAGAACTTGGGTCCTTTATAAGCACCATAGATAGCGACAAACCTTAGGGAAGGCTTTAGGTGAAATATAACCCAAGATAACTCCAACGAAGAGGTTGACGGATTTAAGATATCTCATTCTTGATAACTTGTGGATCACGAAGCATGAAGGGAAATATCAAGAATGACATAGCACCACCTCAAAAGATATGCGTGAAAGAATTGCACTCCGGATGCAAGATGAAGAAAACTTGATCTCCTTTGAAAAGAAACTTGATGGACACTTCGAGAAGGAATTAAATCCTTGATGAACCATCATGTAAAACCTCCATGAAGAACTCCGGTAACAAAAGGATGATCAAACGAAAGGAAAGAGAAGTTGAAAGCACAAGGTGAAACCTTGCAATGATTAGATGGATCTTCATGACGAGAAAGAATTGAGAGAGCTTGGAACTCCGGAAAAAAGAAAGACCAGTCACATGAAATCGAGAATTTGATTAACCTCCGGAATAAGGAATTAAATCACTTGGATGAAACACGAATAACAATTACGTTATGCGTATCCTTCACCAATTTAATTGATGACGAGCAAAAGGATTTGGCATACTACTTATTTTCTTTGAAAAGGATTAAGATAGATATAGCGTCAACTTGAGAAAGGTCTTCAACGAACCACCGGTCGGGTTGAAACAACGAATAAATTGATATGATGAACGAAGGAAGACAAAATCTTGGAAGAACCACCGTAAGAATTGAGAATGAACAAAAATACATGAGAGAGTTTAGATACAAGAGAACGAAGAGATCATGAACTGATTAGAGAATATACTTGAATGATGCACCGGTTAGATTTGGAGAACAAGAGCTGAAAGCTGAGAATGAAAAGTCTTCTGAAATGATGGGCTCCGGAGAATCAAACTAAAAATACCCTTGAATAGCTCCTGATGGGTGAAAAGGATTCTCACAATCGAAAATAATTATGAGAGGATGGCAACAAGCTAGCACCATGAATCATGAAGAGAATGGAACAAGATATGGAGGAAAAATTCTTCTTCGGTCTACAAAAGTTGAGAATGACAAAGAGAAACACCACCATGAATTATAGAGGTACTCCGGAATAAAAATTGGAAAAGTTGAACCAATGATGAAAACAATTTAACCGATCTTGGAGAAAGGCATTTGACTGATGATAAATCATTCTTACGTCAAACTTCGAAAAGAAATTTGAGGATAGCTCCGAAAAAAATAAGAAAAGTCAGGTAAGATCCTGGAAAATGACCTGTGGGTTAGGGCCCACTCAAAAGAAAACACCGTAGAACGATTTAAAAGAGAGAATGCACCGGTTGAATTAAAAGGCTTGAATGAGAGAACATCCTCGAAAGACCTTGAACGAATGCAAAGTGGAAACATGAATCTTCTGAGATATCTTGAGCACTCCGGAACAATTGAATAGTGAAAAGTGGAAGATTAAGAGGTGCACCGGCATGAGGAGGTATTGAAACGAGGAAAGGATATGATCAACAAAGTTTGAATTGAATCCACCGGAGAAGAAAAGGAATGAGGAATGACGAACTAGAAGCTCCATTAGAATCTTCATGAGAATCACCGGGTAAGAACATTGACGGAAAAGAATGGAGAGACTTCATAATCATAAGATAGATACTTGATAAATAAATCTTAATCCTTAAAAAAAAAGGGGGGGGGGGGGGGGAAAAAACAAAGGCAACTTGGAGACGGATGAAACAAACACCGTTGAGAAGAACTGATACTTGATATTGCGGATGTTGAAATGGTCGGATCCACTTGAAGAGAAACACACCGGTGAAAAGGATTGACATGACAATCTCGATGATCATGAAGGATTAGTATTCACATAGGAGTATGAGAACACCGGTTCGAAAAGGTATGGAATCAACACTTGACATTGAAGCAACTCGAATACCACAACTCAAAACAAAAACAAAGGATTGGCTTGCAAAATAAGCCGGAACAAACATACGATAGAGATTTCGTCTGAAGTTTTCGTGGTGGGGCCTACACGGGCTCGATCATACAGCACCATCATGTACAAGGCAGTGCACATGACATACGAAGCGTCCCCGAGTCGGCATAGCCAAGGACTCTTTAAGACACAACGAGACCACTGTAAAACCAACCGTGGATAGGCGGACCACTAGACGTCGAACCCCAATTTCATATCATACATCTGTCGGAAAGAAATCCTAGGAGCTACTTGATTTCCCACTTATAAACTCCCGAAATTTTCCGGTTATGCAATCAGGTGTTGGGGATACAGGGGAAGCATAATATCTCACCCAAAACTAACAAATCCTACATCCAGCTGTATCCATCCTTCAACACATAACCAAGAAACCTTCGGAAATCGTCTACCTCAACCTTCGAAAAGCATCCGTTATACGAGTTATGGCAATACTCTCGAACTCCCGCCCCAGTACTGGGTGGCGTCGAGGTTATCTCACCAACAACTGCATAAAAGAGATTTTCGATGTCGGCGAAACTACTCTCAGGTATTCCAGAACTACAACGATAAAATTGTGACGACAACACCTCGGAGCTCAACTCCCCGGGACACTGCCACAACCCCTAAATGTCATGAGGCACCAAGAACAATGTTCTCGTCACAAAACCATCGGAACGATTCCAAGATACCCGTGTGATCCTAAAAAAAATTTAAGTGAAATTTGAGAAGAGAAGAGTCAAAACTCTACGTCAGGATGCCTCACCAGAGTGACGAAGGGACTGAGGAGTAAAAAGAAATCCTAACTCTCCGATATATATAATTCCTAAATGACTCAAAACATTTCTAGACTCAATAACGCCAGTGATTCGATCAAGCCGGGGGCTCCTAAGGTCGGGGAAGGCTCTGATACCAACTTGTCATACCCTTGATGCGGCTATATCTCCCACGTGTCGAAGCACGACTTAGAGGCATAACCGCATTGAAAGCAATGTCGCAAGTGAGGTAATCTTTGCAAACAACCCATGTAATACATAAGGGAAAGAGATACACAGTTGGCTTACAATCGCCACTTCACACAATTACATGAATAAAGCATTACATCATCCAGATACAATCAAGGTCCGACTATGGAACCAAAATAAAAGAAGACTACCTCAAATGCTACATAGATCCCCGATCGTCCCGACTGGGCTCCACTACTAATCGACTAAAACGAAACAACACAAAGGACAAGATCTTCATAGAGCTCCTCCTTGAGCTTGGTTGCATCACCTGCTCGGCAACATCGGCACCTGCAAACTGGTTTTGGAAGTATCTGTGAGTCACGAGGACTCAGCAATCTCACACCCTCGCGATCAAGACTATTTAAGCTTAAAGGTAAGGTAAAAGGTATGAGGTGGAGCTGCAGCAAGCGACTAGCATATATGGTGGCTAACATATGCAAATGAGAGCGAGAAGAGAAGGCAAAAGCACGGTCGAACAACTATGATCAAGAAGTGATCCTAGAACAACCTACGTCAAGCATAACTCCAACACCGTGTTCACTTCCCGGACCCCGCTGAGAAGAGACCATCACGGTAACACACGCGGTTGATGTATTTTAATTAAGGTCAACTTCAGGTTTTCTACAACCGGACATTAACAAATTCCCATCTGCCCATAACCGCGGGCACGGCTTTCGAAAGTTCAATCCCTGCAGGGGTGTGCCAACTTAGCCCATCACAAGCTCTCACGGTCAACGAAGGATATTCCTTCTAGCGGGAAGACCCGATCAGACTCGGAATCCCGGTTACAAGACATTTTGACAATGGTAAAACAAGACCAGCAAAGCCACCCGAATGTGCCGACAAATCCCGATAGGAGCTGCACATATCTCTTTCTCAGGGCACACCGGATTGTCCAAGGTTCCGATAGGCCAGCCCAGAGTTGCCCCTGGTGGTCACCGGCAGCTGACAGGTTGGACCAACACTCAGAGGAGCACTGGCCCGGGGTTTAATAAAGATGACCCTTGGGCAGGCCTACCCAAGGGAAAGAAAAAGGCTAGGTGGCGAATGGTAAAACCAATGTTGGGCCTTGCTGGAAGAGTTTTATTCAAGGCGAACTATCAAGGGGTTCCCATTATATCCAAACTGCGTAAGGAACGCAAAAATCCGGGAACATAACACTGATATGACGGAAACTAGGGCGGCAAGAGTGGAACAAAACACCAGGCATAAGGCCGAGCCTTCCACCCTTTACCAAGTATATAGATGCATTAATTAAATAAGAGATATTGTGATATCCCAACAAGTAAACATGTTCCAACAAGGAACAACATCTCCATGTCCAACAAGGAACAAACTTCAATCTTCACCTGCAACGAACAACGCTATAAGAGGGGCTGAGCAAAGCGGTAACATAGCCAAACAACGATTTGCTAGGACCAGGTGGGTTAGAGGCTTGGCTTAACAATATGGGAGGCATGATAAGAAAGTGGTAGGTAACGCAGCATTGGCATAGCAAAGAGCGAGCAACTAGCAAGAAAAGATAGAAGTGATTTCGAGGGTATGGTCATCTTGCCTGAAATCCCGCAAGGAAGAAGAACGAGTCCACGAAGAAGACAAACGGACGTAGTCGAACGGGTCCTCACAATCACGACGTTACTGGAACCAACGCGAAGAAGCAACACCGGAAAGAAGCACACAACGTAGTAAACAACCAACACATGAACATGGTATGATATGCGGGATGCGATATGTGATGCATATGCATGATTTGGAAAGGAATGATTGAAACTGGCCTCAACTTGGAAATCCAAGAGTGCCACTGGAAAGGTGAGGTGATTTCGGTTGAAATCGATATAAAGATCATCGGAATCGGATGCACGGTTTGGAAATGGCAAGCAAAACAAATATGGCACCGGTCTGCGATAATCAGCGAGTAGCCATCTAAATGCTTCAAGATAAATATGCTACAGCACTCAAACATGGCAACAAAATACATGGCAGGGATCCACTCAAGATGCTTGAAAAAAGATGAACATTGAGCTACGGCTAATTCATCCATTAACAGGTTCAAAACAAGCATGGCAAAAGTGCAAATGATAACAGGTTTCAGACTTAGTGAAATAACAACATGTCAGGAATTTATCATCAGGAAGCATACTTTGGAGCATGAAAACTATATGCTACAGGAACTTAACATGGCAAAGAAAGGCATGGCATGAAGCTACTCAAAGCACTTAACAAAAGTCCCTTAGTGACCTTGAGCCAAAAGGGATCATAGAATATAATTGCAAGCATGTGAACATGGCAAAAACATAAACAGATTCAGACTTAGTGAAAAACTGGAGCATGCAAATCAGTTAACGAGTAGGCATGTTTACGACCTCGATGCACTCACTACAGAGCATGGCATGACAAAATAAGCATACACCCATCAATAATACATGGCATAGAAGCTAGACATGGAAAGAACAACAACATAGCATGCACGGGTCAATAGCAACATCCTCGGCAAAATCGCTAAACTTGTCAACAATCTGCCAGGATTCACTTTATACCAAAGGTAGAGCTCGATTGACTCAAGCCAGGGTACTCCATAATTGCAAACAAAGACATGGATGGATAGAGCGCCACGATGTTAACAAAACATCCTTACTGATCATCCTCAAAAGAGGCACGGATAACTAGGAAACAACATGAACATATGGCATAACGACAAAATCAGGATAAGGACTTAGTGAAAAACTAAAGTCCCTAAAATCAGCATTACCGGTTACGCTACTTTGCAAGCTTGTGCTAGTCACCACAAACATCACAAAAATACATGGCAAGCAACCCTGTAAATATGGCATGGCATATAACAAAACACATGTAGATCTCAAGATCATAACATGCACACATTAATCATGGCAAAAATGACAAAAGGCCATTTGATGAAACAGATCTGACAAATTCACCACATAGCCCTATTCCAACAACATTTCGGGCATCAAGATGAGCTCAAATGAAAATGATGCAAGGAGATGAAATGATGTACTCGTCGAGGCGAACATTTTGATATGCTACACGCACGAATCTGAGCTACGATGAGGGAGTTATGACATGATGAAAAGAGGCATATGAATCTGAAAATTTCAGGACTTAGACGAATTTTAGCGAGCGTCAAATAGTTAAACGGCGCACATGCGGGAGATAAGGGCTGGTGGGGCGCTCACCTAGTGGGCTGCAGGCCCAGGTCGGTGGAGGAGGCGGCCTGGCAGGCCAGCTGGAGCTGGGCCCATGAGGGGGGGCGCTGAGGCGCATCGTCCCCGTCCTCTGCCTGAGCGGGAACAGGGGCGGCAGCAGTCAACGCCGACACGGGAGGGCACGCCGGGGCGGCGGCGAGGCAGGGGAACTAGCGAGGTGCGTGGGATTCGACGGATCCGGAGGAGGGCGACGCCGGGGAACCCATTCCCGACCTTGGCAGCGCCGGAGGCCAACAAGAACTTCGGCGGCGGCAGCGCCCTGCGAGGGAGAGAGGGAAGGTGAGTGGGCAAGGAGGAAGAAGGACGGGAAGGAGAGGAGCGGCGAGGCCTGGCCTAGGGTCGTCACGGCGGGGCTCCAGTAGTCGGACGCGCACAGCGGCGGCGAGGAAGATCGAGCAGTAGGCGCGCGGAGGAGCGAGCGCTCGGGCGGCGGGGGTTCGGGCCCGGGCGGGCCGGCTCTGGGCGCCGCGGGCCCGCGCGGTGGAGAGAGGCGGCGATGACAAGTGGCGGCGCCTGAGTGGAGGAGAGGGGCGGCGGAGCTGACGTGGCGCCTTTTGATTGGACGGAGTGAGGTGGCGGCGGGGTGGACGCGTCCGCTGGTGGACGAACATGTCCGGTGGCGCGGAGAGAGGTGAGATCTAGGGTTTCGTCTGCGAATTTGGAAGGGTTGCACATATATATAGGTAGAGGGAGCTAGGAGAGTCCAAATGAGGTGCGGTTTTCGGCCACGCGATCGTGATCGAACGACTGAGATGATTGGAGGGGGTTTAGGTGGGTTTTGGGCCTCTTTGGAGGGGTGTTGGGCTGCAACACACACAAGGCCTTTTCGGTCCCTCAGTTAACCGTTGGAGTATCAAACGAAGTCCAAATGGTACGAAACTTGACATGCGGTCTACTGGTAGTAAACCAAGGCTGCATGACAAGTCTCTGTCCAATCCGAAAATGTTTAACACCCGCACATGAAAAGAGGTAGAAATGGACACCGGGTGACATAGGAGCGCCGGAAAGCAAAACGGACAATGGGGAAAATGCTCGGATGCATGAGACGAACATGTATGCAAATGAAATGCACATGATGACATGATATGCAATGCATGACACGCAAGCAATGACAAGGCAACAACAGCGAATAACTGGAGGACACCTGGCACATCGGTCTCGGGGCGTTACACCTTGGCAACTGCCAAGCTTGGGGGAGTGCCCCGGTATCGTATCACCATCACTTTTATCTTCACCGTTTTTCTTAGTTCGATCCTTTTGATAATATCTTGATCTAGTAGAATAAAAGCTTTTAGTATGATCTAGTTGTGAGTTTTGCTTTATGATCCTTCTATGTAATCGAGTCCGTGAGCTATGTATAATAAAGATTAGTGTTGAGTCAAGGGGTTGATTATTTTGCCATGATCTTGAGTGAATAAAAGAAAGAGAAAGAATAAAAAGAAATAAAAGAGATCATATGGATCTTATGGAGAGTAATGAGCTCACATATAAAGAGTATGATGATTAAAAGTTGTTGAGAGTTAACAAACATAGTTTTGGCCATCGTTGCAATTAATAGGAAGTAATAAAGAAAGAGAGGTCTTCACATATAAATATACTATCTTAGACATCTTTTATGATTGTGAGCACTCATTAAAATATGACATGCTAAAGAGTTGACGTAGGACAAGGAAGACAATGTAATGGGTTATGTTTTCTTGCGTCTGAGATAAATTATATTGTCATGGATCATCCAACATGATTGAGCTTGCCTTTCCCCCTCATGCTAGCAAAATTCTTTGCACCAAGTAGAGATACTACTTGTGCTTCCAAACACCCTTAAACCAGTTTTCCCATGAGAGTCCACCATACCTACCTATGGATTGAGTAAGATCCCTCAAGTAAGTTGTCATCGGTGCAAGCAATAAAAATTGCTCCCTAAATATGTATGACTTATTAGTGTGGGAGAAAATAAGCTTTATACGATCGTGTGATATGGAATAAATAAAAGCGACGGACTGCATAATAAAGGTCCATATCACAAGTGGCAATATAAAGTGACGTTCTTTCACATTAAGATTTTGTGCATCCAACCATAAAAGCGCATGCCAACCTCTGTTTCCCTCTGCGAAGGGCCTATCTTTTACTTTTATCTCCTACCTTGCATAAGAGTCATGGTGATCCTCACCTTTCCTTTTTACAATTTATCTTTTGGCAAGCACAACATGCTGGAAAGATCCTGGTATATATGGCTAATTGGATGTGAGTTTTCATGAACTATTATTGTTGACATTACCCTTGAGGTAAAACGTTGGGAGGCAAAACTATAAGCCCCTATCTTTCTCTGTGTCCGATTAAAACTCCTTACCCATAAGTATTGCGTGAGTGTTAGCAATTGTGAAAGACTATATGATAGTTGAGTATGTGGACTTGCTGAAAAGCTCTTATATTGACTCTTTCCTATGTTATGATAAATTGCAATTGCTCCAATGTCTAAGATTATAGTTTGTTAGTTTTCAATGAAGTTTATGATTCATACTTGAAATTGTGATTGAATTGTTACTTTAGCATAAGAGATCATATGACAAGAATTATATAAGTTGTTGTTATAAGAATGATCATGATGCCCTCATGTCTGTATTTTATTTATCGACACCTCTATCTCTAAACGTGTGGACATACTTTTCGATTTCGTCTTTCGCTTGAGGACAAGCGAGGTCTAAGCTTGGGGGAGTTGATACGTCCATTTTGCATCATGCTTTTATATCGATATTTATTGCATTATGGGTTGTTATTACACATTGTGTCACAATACTTATGCCCATTCTCTCTTATTTTACAAGGTTTACATAAAGAGGGAGAATGCTGGCAGCTGGGATTCTGGGCTGGAAAAGGAGCAAATATTAGAGACCTATTCTACACAGCTCCAAAAGTCTTGAAACTTCACGGAAGTCATTTTCAGAATATATAAAAAATACTGAGCGCAAGAAGTTCACCAGGGGGGCCACACCCTGCCCACGAGGGTGGGGGCGCGCCCTACCCCCTTGGGTGCGCCCCCTACCTTGTGGCCCCCCTGGTGGCCCTCCGATGCCCATCTTCTGCTATATGGAGTCTTTCGATGACAAAAAAAATCATAAGTCGGCTTTCGGGATGAGACTCCGCCGCCACGAGGCGGAACCAATCTAGGGCTCTGGCGGAGCTGTTCTGCCGGGGAAACTTCCCTCCGGGAGGGGGGAAATCATCACCATCGTCATCACCAATGATCCTCTCATCGGGAGGGGGTGAATCTCCATCAACATCTTCACCAGCACCATCTACTCTTAAACCCTAGTTCATCTCTTGTATCCAATTCTTGTCTCTAAGTCTGGGATTGCTACCTGTGGGTTGCGAGTAGTGTTAATTACTCCTTGTAGTTGATGCTAGTTGGTTTATTTGGTGGAAGATCATATGTTCAGATCCTATATGCATATTAATACTCCTCTGATTATGAACATGAATATGTTTTGTGAGTAGTTACGTTTGTTCCTGAGGACATGGGAGAAGTCTTGCTATTAGTAGTCATGTGAATTTGGTATTCGTTCGACATTTTGATGAGATGTATGTTGTCTCTCCTCTGGTGGTGTCATGTGAACATCGACTACATGACACTTCACCATTATTTGGGCCTAGAGGAAGGCATTGGGAAGTAATAAGTAGATGATGGGTTGCTAGAGTGACAAAAGCTTAAACCCTAGTTTATGCGTTTCTTCGTAAGGGGCTGATTTGGATCCATATGTTTCATGCTATGGTTAGGTTTACCTTAATACTTTTGTTGTAGTTGAGGATGCTTGCAATAGAGGTTAATCATAAGTGGGATTCTTGTCCAAGTAAGGACAGTACCCAAGCACAGGTCCACCCACATATCAGATTATCAAAGTACCGAACGCGAATCATATGATCGTGATGAAGACTAGCTTGATGATATTCCCATGTGTCCTCGGGAGCGCTTTTCTCTATATAAGAGTTTGTCCAGGCTTGTCCTTTGATACAAAAAGGATTGGGCCACCTTGCTGCACTTTATTTACTTTTGTTACTTGTTGCTCGCTACAAATTATCTTATCACAAAACTATCTATTACCTATAATTTCAGTGCTTGCAGAGAATACCTTGCTGAAATCCGCTTATCATTTCCTTCTGCTCCTCGTTGGGTTCGACACTCTTACTTATCGAAAGGACTACGATAGATCCCCTATACTTGTGGGTCATCAGTAGCCCAAGTAAAGCTGCTGACAAATACTGGCCTCACCATTATAGATGTAATGGCCACAACAATCAGCCAAAGAGTCCAACCACTTCAGAAATGCTCGCACCCATTGTGCATGTACAATCACTACTGCAGGATGCTGCTAATGTGACACTACGATCAGAGACCCTTCGACGAAACTGTGTCTGATGCAATAATCGCAAACAGTGGTGTAAAAGAACCGTCAAAAAGGTGCAAAACGTTTACGATGGCGGAGCCATCAAACATGGTTCAGATTTTAGTTTCATGTGTGATGCAGGGCATATGGTTCAGTTCAATGAACTATTTGCGATGAGGCAGAACAAAAGAAATAGGAAGCCAGATGAAGGCGTGCGTGATATACAGCATGCAGTTCACTCGGATGAACTGTTTGTGATGAGGAGGAGGAACAATAGAAATGGGCAGCTAGATAAAGGTGTGTGCGATTGAGGGCATACGCTTCAGAAGGATTAACTATTTGCGATTAGGCAACATAACAGAAACGGGTCAGCCAGATCAAAGTGTCTGCGATTGATGGCAGACACTTCACACGGATGAACTGTTTGCGATTAGCCACAAAAAACTGAAACAGTTAGATAGATCAATGTGTGTGTGCTAGATGGACACACACATTCTAATTAAAAGAAGCGTGTGCGATGGTAATAACGAGCGCGCACGGTTGTCAGAACAAGACGTGTGCTGACATTGCCTATTGCGGTGCAAACGCCACGTACGCGGCCGAGAAGGCATACGTACACATGTTACGCCTTCCGGGAATAGTGCCGCACTTATAGCCGTCGGTAAATTTTGAGCATGCGTCCCGTCACATTCCAAATTGTAAACCTGTTCACACCGATCAAAACATAAAACGGTTTCTCACTTAGGAGAGTATTACTACTCAGTTATAAATACTACTACTACTACTCCAAGATGACTTCACATTCCTCCTCAACTCCTCATCCACGAAAACAAACAAGTCATTCATCATAGTTCCCTTGCGTCTGCCATGGCCAGCGTCAGTTCTGGGTCGAGAGATTGCCACCAGGGAGATGCAAGCATGGAAGCAGAAGCACGAGAGATGTCCCGCCTCACCGCGAATGAGGCCGGCATGTCCCATTGCGCGGCCGTAGCAGCACAGAGGTCCCACCACGCCGCCAAAGCAGCACGCAGGTCCCACCGCGTCGTCGATGCGGCAGACTATTCCGGCCGCGCCGCGGAAGCAGAAGAGATGCCCCGCCGTGCCGCGGCAGCCTGGGAAAATGTCTCGCGGCAGGCGAGGAGTCTTACAGGCGCATGCATGCGATTGTCCATAGCCATATGGATCAGATCTCCGGCTGGGCGAGGTTGTAGGACGACATGGAAGCCTCTTTTGCCGGCATCATCCGGCAACTAAATGAGAGAAATGCGAAGCTCCGGGCCGAGCAAGACCTGCTGAGGGTGAAGATCGTCGGAAGTGCAGAGCAGCAGGAGGAGACCACTACCTTGTTGAACAGGACTGGCGTCTTCATCAAGAAACTTATGGACGAGAATGACATGCTGCGCATCGAGCACAGAAGGCTGGTGGAGGAATCCGTGGATGCTCTCAAGCAGCACCTTGAGTACAAGAAAGAGCTCATCGCCGCTCGCCGCGGAGACTACTTCCTGGGGCCTACAGCAACGCATCAAGAAAGTAGAGATCAGCGAGCCAGATCATTGTCTTCCTTCTTCTTTTGCCCTTGTGTATTTCGGGCGTTGCCGCATGTGGCTTTTTTTAATTATGTTCCTAAATATGTAAAACAATTATTATCCGTTGTCATCATTATTATATTCGTCATGCTTGCTATAAGTCGTAGTCGATGCTATATAGGTCCGTCAGATCTTACATCAAGATCCATGCAAAACTTTCATTCCTGATTTTCATTTTTCTCTCTTAAATCTCAGTCTAGTGAGACATATAGCCACGCCGTAGAATAGGGGCTCGGGCACAATTAATGGAGACGTCGGGAGGGAGGTGCGTGGCGGGTGGCAGTCAAAGGGCTCTCCTCCCGATGAGCACGAGCAGGGGTCTGATCGCACGCCTCCCGTACTCAAATAGCTACCCCGCATGGTACCTCCTAGCCAATAAAAAAGGGGATGCGTGGCGGCACATAATTAGTAAGTAGAACGCCCACGGTTTCAAAAATACTTGTGTTTCTGATTTGTAACGTGACAGCACTTGTTCCAAAATGACTTTGTTGATTGTTAATGTGTGCGCCTTCGCAAATCGGACCGAAAAATTACCACGGCATGTTGGAGCCATGTCATGACACCACGCCAAGTTTCATGATTTTCAGGCATGTTTTGGATTTACAGGAATTAAAAAGGCAAGTTTCTCAATCTTTTCGGCCGAGCCACGACGCCCAGATGTTTGAATTTCATTCCCATTTCTTGCATGGGACCTAGAAATTCACCCAAGGACACACATGTGATTTTTCAACCAACTTTGGGGCACTTGAGCATGTGCTTGTAGTTGAAATTTGAATTATGCACATGAAATGCCCAAAAACCCAATTAATGTATAAAAAAGGTCAAACGAACCCAGAATATTTCCAAAATTTAGCATGATACTTCTATTTGGTCTAATCTGCTTGTGTAAAAAAATTCAGGCGGAAGAAGGCAGTGTACGTATGTCGTTTCGCACACGGAGGTGACAAGTTCCCTCTAGGAACCACGAGCCTTCTTGAGGGAAGCTTCGGTTTGCAAGAAGCTTACACCAAAGCTTGTCCCAATTCGGCCAAAAAAATTACCGCAGCATGTTGCTGCCATGTCATGACACCATGCCAAGTTTCATGATTTTCAGGCCTGTTTTGGATTTACAGGAATTAAAAAACCAAGTTTCTCAATATTTCCGGCCGAGCCACGACGCCTAGATGTTTGAATTTCATTCCCATTTCTTGCATGCGACCTAGAAATTCACCCAAGGACACACATGTGATTTTTCAACCACATTTGGTGCACTAGAGCATGTGCTTGTAGTTCAAATTTGAATTATGCACATTAAATGCCCAGAAACTCAATTAATGTATAAAAAGGCCAAACGAACCCGGAATAATTCCAAAATTTAGCACGATACTTCTATTTGGTCTAATATGCCTGTGTAATAAAATTAAGGAGGGAGAAGGCAGTGTACGTATGTCGTTTCGCACATGGAGGTGACAAGTTCCCTCTCGGAACCACGAGCCTTCTTGAGGGAAGCTCCGCTTTGCAAGAAGCTTACACCAAAGCTTGTCCCAATTCGGCCAAAAAATTACCGCCGCATGTTGGTGCCATGTCATGACACCATGCCAAGTTTCATGATTTTCAGGCGTGTTTTGGATTTATAGGAATTAAAAAACCAAGTTTCTCAATCTTTCTGGCCGAGCCACGACGCCCACATGTCTGAATTTCATTCCCATTTCTTGCATGGGACCTAGAAATCCACCCAAGGACACACATGTGATTTTTCAACCAACTTTGGTGCACTGGAGCATGTGCTTCTAGTTCAAATTTGAATTAGGCACATTAAAAGCCTAGAAACTCAACTAATGTATAAAAAGGCCAAACGAACCCGAAATAATTCCAAAATTTAGCACGATACTTTTATTTGGTCCAATCTGCCTGTGTAAAAAAAATTAAGGTGGGAGAAGGCAATGTACGTATGTCGTTTCACACACGGAGGTGACAAGTTCCCTCTCGGAACCACTAGCCTTCTTGAGGGAAGCCCCGGTTTGCAAGAAGCTTACACCAAAGCTTGTCCTAATTCGGCCAAACAAAATTATCGTGGCATGTTGGTGCCATGTCATGACACCATGCCAAGTTTCATGATTTTCAGGCGTGTTTTCGATTTACAGGAATTAAAAAACCAAGTTTCTCAATCTTTCCGGCCGAGCCATGACGCGCGGATGTTTGAATTTCACTCCCATTTCTTGCATGGGACCTAGAAATTCACCCAAGGACACACATGTGATGTTTCAACCAACTTTGGTGCACTGGAGCATGTGCTTGTAGTTTAAATTTGAATTATGCACATGAAAGGCCTAGAAACTCAATTAATGTATAAAAAGGCCAACGAACCTAGAATAATTCCAAAATTTAGCATCATACTTCTATTTGGTCTAATCTGCCTAAGTAAAAAAATTAAGGCGGGAGAAGGCAGTGTACGTATGTCGTTTCGCACACGGAGGTGACAAGTTCACTCTCGAAACCACGAGCCTTCTTGAGGGAAGCTCCGGTTTGCAAGAAGCTTACACCAAAGCTTGTCCCAATTCGGCCAAAAAAATTGCCGCAGCATGTTGGTGCCATGTCATGACAGCATACCAAGTTTCATGATTTCCAGGCGTGTCTTTCATTTACAGGAATTAAAAAACCAAGTTTTTCCATCTTTCTGGCCGAGCCACAACGCCCACATGTATGAATTTCATTCCCACTTCTTGTATGGGACCTAGAAATTCACCCAAGGACACACATGTGATTTTTCAACCAACTTTGGTGCATTGGAGCATGTGCTTGTAGTTGAAATTTGAATTATGCACTTGAAATGCCCAAAAATCCAATTAATGTATAAAAAAGGTCAAACGAACCTAGAATAATTCCAAAATTTAGCATGATACTTCTATTTGGTTTGATCTGCTTGTGTAAAAAAATTCAGGCGGGAGAAGGCAGTGTACGTATGTCGTTTCGCACACGGAGGTGACAAGTTCCCTCTAGGAACCACGAGCCTTCTTGAGGGAAGCTTCGGCTTGCAAGAAGCTTACACCAAAGCTTGTCCCAATTCGGCCAAAAAAATTACCGCAGCATGTTGGTGCCATGTCATGTCACCATGCCAAGTTTCATGATTTTCGGGCGTGTTTTGGATTTACAGGAATTAAAAAACCAAGTTTCTCAATCTTTCCGGCCGAGCCACGACGCCTAGATGTTTGAATTTCATTCTCATTTCTTGCATGGGACCTAGAAATTCACCCAAGGACACACATGTGATTTTTCAACCACATTTGGTGCACTAGAGCATGTGCTTGTAGTTCAAATTTGAATTATGCACATTAAATGCCTAGAAACTCAATTAATGTATAAAAAGGCCAAACGAACCCGGAATAATTCCAAAATTTAGCACGATACTTCTATTTGGTCTAATATGCCTGTGTAATAAAATTAAGGAGGGAGAAGGCAGTGTACGTATGTCGTTTCGCACATGGAGGTGACAAGTTCCCTCTCGGAACCACGAGCCTTCTTGAGGGAAGCTCCGCTTTGCAAGAAGCTTACACTAAAGCTTGTCCCAATTCGGCCCAAAAACTTACCGCAGCATGTTGGTGCCATGTCATGACACCATGCCAAGTTTCATAATTTTCAGGCGTGTTTTGGATTGATAGGAATTAAAAAACCAAGTTTCTCAATCTTTCCGGCCGAGTCACGACGCCCACATGTTTGAACTTCATTCCTATTTCTTGCATGGGACCTAGAAATTCACCCAAGGACACACATGTGATTTTTCAACCAACTTTGGTGCACTGGAGCATGTGCTTGTAGTTCAAATTTAAATTAGGCACATTAAAAGCCCAGAAACTCAATTAATGTATAAAAAGGCCAAAGGAACCTGGAATAATTCCAAATTTTAGCACGATACTTTTATTTTGTCCAATCTGCCTGTGTAAAAAAAATTAAGGCGGGAGAATGCAATGTACGCATGTCGTTTCGCACACGGAGGTGACAAGTTCCCTCTCAGAACCACTAGCCTTCTTGAGGGAAGCTCCGGTTTGCAAGAAGCTTACACCAAAGCTTGTCCTAATTCGGCCAAACAAAATTATCGTGGCATGTTGGTGCCATGTCATGACACCATGCCAAGTTTCATGATTTTCAAGCGTGTTTTGGATTTACAGGAATTGAAAAGCCAAGTTTCTCAATCTTTCCGGCCGAGCCACGACACGCGGATGTTTGAATTTCACTCCCATTTCTTGCATGGGACCTAGAAATTCACCCAAGGACACACATGTGATGTTTCAACCAACTTTGGTGCACTGGAGCATGTGCTTATAGTTTAAATTTGAATTATGCACAAGAAAGCCCTAGAAACTCAATTAATATATAAAAAAGGCCAAACGAACCTGGAATAATTCCAAAATTTAGCACCATACTTCTATTTGGTCTAATCTGCCTAAGTAAAAAAATTAAGGCGGGAGAAGGCAGTGTACGTATGTCCTTTCGCACACGGAGGTGACAAGTTCACTGTCGGAACCATGAGCCTTCTTGAGGGAAGCTCCGGTTTGCAAGAAGCTTACACCAAAGCTTGTCCCAATTCGGCCAAAAAAATTGCCGCAGCATGTTGGTGCCATGTCATGACACCATGCTAAGTTTCATGATTTTTAGGCGTGTTTTTGATTTATAGGAATTAAAAAACCAAGTTTTTCCATCTTTCCGGCCGAGCCACAACGCCCACATGTTTGAATTTCATTCCCACTTCTTGTATGGGACCTAGAAATTTACCCAAGGACACACATGTGATTTTTCAACCAACTTTGGTGCATTGGAGCATGTGCTTGTAGTTGAAATTTGAATTATGCACATTAAATGCCCAGAAACTCAATTAATGTATAAAAAGGCCAAACGAACCAGGAATAATTCCAAAGTTTAGCATGATACTTCTATTTGGTCTAATCTGCTTGTGTAAAAAAATAAAGGCGGGAGAAGGCAGTGTACATATGTCGTTTCGCACACGGAGGTGACACGTTCCCTCTTGGAACCACGAGCCTTCTTGAGGGAAGCTCCGGTTTGCAAGAAGCTTACACCAAAGCTTGTCCCAATTCGGCAAAAAAAATTACCGCAGCATGTTGGTGCCATGTCATGACACCATGCCAAGTTTCATGATTTTCAGGCGTGTTTTGGATTTACAGGAATTAAAAAACCAAGTTTTCTCAATCTTTCCGGCCGAGCCACGACGCCCACATGTTTGAATTTCATTCCCATTTCTTGCACGGGACCTATAAATTCACCCAAAGACACACATGTGATTTTTCAACAAAATTTGGTGCATTGGAGCATGTGCTTGTAGTTCAAATTTGAATTATGCACATTAAATGTCCAGAAACTCAATTAATGCATAAAAATGCCAAACGAACCTGGAATAATTCGAAATTTAAACACGTCACTCATGTACTAGTTGCATCTTCACTGTACGTAAACGTTCTAGCAATTCAAACACCATCCTTTCCCTCTGTAACAATGTTTTGTCTTTCAAAACATAATGAAAAAATCAGGTAGATCACAAACAGTTTACTGGAAAGAATCGTGTGGGATGTGATATAAAATATCTTGGTTCACCTTCTTGTCTGTCTTACGCAGGAAGCTTCATCATCTACAGTCCACCGCCCCCGCTTGAAACATACTTGCACGCCAGTTTCTCGCGGCATCGAACGAAATTTTTTGGCCACCGTGGAAATATCTATCTCCCCGCCCCCTCCCTCCCACCAAAAGCCACATTTCCACTGTTCCTCCTTGTTTTCCATGTTCAAACCTTCACTGCTGCTTTACTGGAAGCTCAGCCTCCTCGTCGGTGACCCTTCTTCTTGCAGTGTCGCCTCCTCGCCGGCTACCCTTATTCTTGCAGCGCCGCCTCCTTGCCGGCGACCCTTCTTCTTGTTGCGCGGCCTCCTCGTCGCCGACCCTTCTTCTTTCTGCACGACCTCGTCGATATGGCCAGGTAATCCACACCCCACTCACACCATCCTCCTCCTTTCCCGTCCCACATGCCCCGACCGACGGTGCAACACCTTCCACCAAAAACACTGCCCCCTCCTCCAATTAAGCACCGCCCACATCCATTTTGCATGCAGTATAACATGGAGCTCACTAGCATGCGGCCGCACGCGCGCACGAGGTCGCTATGGCTACCATGCGTGTCGACCACTAGATCTTGGAGGAGAACCTCTTCTTCGAGGCCACCATCGACACCGCCACGCGGTTGTCTACTTTAAAATACAGTTCGTGTTGATTTCTCGAGGCCATCGCCAGTGCCTTCTAGTGATTTGTCCTCTGTAATGTTAATATTGAATCTGATGTTCAGCTAACAGTTTGGTCCTCTGAAATGTAATGTTCACTTAACACTTTGGTCCAACAATTGCTACATTTAGTAGTATTGTTCTCAAGCATTCTTTGTTTAGTTAACTGTCTTATCTTCTAGTACATGTTTCTATTCTGCAATGTCGCGCTTAGTTAACTATTTTGGTTCATTTGGTCTGCTGTCCATTTAACTGTTTGGTTCAGTTCTGCAATTTGATTTTCATTTGTTGTGGGTACAATTTTGTATTGTTATGCATGTGACACCAATCGAATTTGGCTGTACTCAATACATATTCTACTGATAGTATGACAACTCTCAGTTAACCTGGTCAAGATCTTCCTTATGTGTGCTGAAGGGAAACAATGGGAGACACTATGGTTTACCATCGAGGTTTGTTCAAGCAGGGTCCTTTGGCTAATAGCACATTATTGTGCAGTTGCAGGAATCATTCTAATATTTAGGTTTCTTACAATTTGGTCTTGCACATGTAGGTCCTGCTGTCAGAGGCTTAGACCCACTGTTCGACCCATTTTGCATATGGGGAAATGAGATGTCCATGAATATCAGTCAAGTCAAGAAACTCAGAAGGATTGTTAGGATGAAGAAACTTGCAACGAATAACAGCAAGATCTTTGTTTGCACAATGAAGAAGCCATCAGTCAACTATAGGATGGTACTAACTCTTTTACCTTGTTTTTACCCCTTGCGCCATTTCAAAATTTATAACAACGATTTATGCATAGCTTTGTTTTCAGTACTTTTCAAAGCAGTTCACCGATGATTACCTCTTGAACCACCTGCATGGTCAAGAGGTGAGGAAGGTATTCATTCAACACCCATGGTACAATATTTAAGTCTTGCTGAAGAGGACGAAGGTTGGGCGGGCAATTATCCATAGCCACTGGCCTAAAGTTGCAAGGACATTCAACATCACTGAAGGCTCAATATTTGCCTTCCGCTTCTGCAGTTTCCTAGATGAGATTCATCTATCTATTTACCGTGTATGATGCTACTTTCCAAAGGTTTTTGATGTTGCATGTGAAACTTGGTGCTGTTGTGTAATGGCGTAACTGAGTGCCGAAGCTATCTGATGTAATTCGATAATGAAATCCTGGTTGCTGTTATACAAATATGAAATATATGTTGTGTTTTATAAGAAATATCAGTTTGATTAGTACATGGATTATCAATAATAGGCTAATTATCCTGCTTATTGGGGTTTTCTATTGCAGAGGTTACTCAGACAACACCGTGGGCGATGAACTCAAACAACCCGCACGGTTTCTAGAAAGTAGGCATGTTCGATCAACTAACAATCACACACGGCTTCCAGTATCGAACTATTTGCGTTAGGCCACCTTGCACAAACATTTCCACACAAAGAACTGTGTGTGATATACATACCTATGAAAATGTTTTTCTAGGATTCACCGTGTGGGATGTACATACATACGGAAATGTTTTTCTTGGATTACCGTGTGGGATGTACATACCTACGGAAATGATTGGGTTTCGATGCCTCGCCCGATCGCACACAAGCTCATTTGGTGTCCCAGGAGGGCCTATCCCCGACAGTTTCTGGGTCATGTGGGAAGGACCCCCCTATTGCCCACACTCACTTGGCCACGGTTCCAAATGCCATCACGGAAAGGGGTTAAAAACCGTTTTTATAGCGCGTCGCTGTACCAGTGAATGGAACCGATGACACCCCCGATCTGTCCGAGCAAACCTTGATGACCCCATGGTCCTCAGGGACGCTCTAGCTGGCATTTATCAGGGATCGGCAAAGGAATTCGCAAGATGGCAGTTCTGAGATGGGCTGTCTTATTACAATCCTACAGAGATAGTAAGTTTCCTCGGCCCTTCTTATTTATCTGAGTTGTTTTATGGTTAATTCCCCTAACCGACCCTTTACTGAACCTGGGCAGAGATGGAGGCGCTAGGTCGAGACGCTAAGCATCCCTGCACCTGAACCAGAGACACATCATCGGGCCGATGACCCTCCCTTCAACGAGGATGAAGAACTATCCCTCATGTATGAAGAGGGGAAATTCTATCTGGAGAGCCTTGATGGATCAAGGGTTGCCATCACTCCGGACATGCCAGGAACACGACCTGCCTCCTCGGTAAAGCCCCCCTTGTCAGTGTCAAAACCGGCGGATCTCGGGTAGGGGGTCCCGAACTGTGCGTCTAAGGTCGATGGTAACAGGAGACGAGGGACACGATGTTTACCCAGGTTCGGGCCCTCTCTATGGAGGTAATACCCTACGTCCTACTTGATTGATATTGATGAATATGAGTATTACAAGAGTTGATCTACCTCGAGATCGTAATGGCTAAACCCTAGAGGTCTAGCTTGTATGGCTATGATAATGAAAATCTCCTCCGGACTAAGTCCTCCGGTTTATATAAGCACCAGGAGGATCTAGGGTTACACAAGGTCGGTTACAAAGAAAGGAATCTACATATCCGGTCGCCAAGCTTGCCTTCCACGCCAAGGAGGGTCCTATCCGGACGCGGGTACAGCCTTCAGTCTTCATATCTTCACAGCCCATCAGTCTGACCCATGGCTAACAGGCCAGACGCCCAAGGACCCCTTAGTCTAGGACTCCCTCAGTAGCCCCTAAACCTGGCTTCAATGACAAGGTATCCGGCGCGTAGATCTGTCTTCGGCATTGCAAGGCGGGTTCCTCCTTCCAAACTCCCAAATAGTCTTCGGATGTGCCGATGTGTCCGGAGCTATAACTCACACCACACACAACCGTAGAGAGAATATAATATTTCACGAATCCAATCTGCTGACAACTTTTTTATAACATGACATCATGTCTGCCCGGTCACTATATTGAACCGTTTTGTCTGCCATCCCATGTTTCGAGATGCGGTTTCCATTGGCACGTCTTGTCAAAGCAGAGATCGTGTCCCCTTATTGCGGGATTCTCATCAATACGGGCGTGGGTAACCCAACCGTGCCGTTTACACATTCCTTGGGAATAGGTGAGTTTTAAGGCGAGTAGGGAGGCGTTTGATATTCGCGGCCTTTATAAGGGGATAAGGATTCACCCTTACTCACCCCTGCCTTCTCCTTCATCTGCCCATCCATTCTTGAGCTCCAGTGCCCAAGCCCTAGCTTCCCCCACCGGAGAAGACACTCCAACCATGTTCGGATCTAGAGCTGGTGGCAAGTGGATGGCTTCCTCTGTTAAGAAGAAAGACATCAAGGAGCTTCGAGAGGCCGGATACCTGGCCAAGGAGATCGTTCACCGTCTCCCGGCCGAAGGACAGATCGTCCCTACCCCAGAGCCCCATGAGAGGGTTGTGTTTCTCACACATTTAGTCCGCGGGCTGGGATTGCCTCTCCACCCGTTTGTCCACGGACTGATGTTTTACTATGGGCTGGACTTTCATGATCTAGCCCCCAACTTTATCCTCAACATCTCGGCATTTATAGTCGTTTGCGAGGCCTTTCTCCGTATCCCGCCTCACTTCAGCCTATGGCTAAAGACCTTCAATGTAAAGCCGAAGGTGGTGAGAGGCCAACAAGCAGAGTGCGGAGGCGCCATGGTGGGCAAGATGCAAAAGGTTAAATGGCCCGAAGGATCCTTTGTGGAGACGGTGAAGGGATGGCAGTCGGGGTGGTTCTACATCACCGAACCACGCAACACCAACTGGGCGGTGGTCCCCGAATTTTGATCCGGAGCTCCGCTGCGGCTCAGCTCCTAGCAAGAGAAGGGCCTCGCCTGGGGCTCTTTGAGCGAGCTTACTGGGCTCCAGACGTGCGTTCAGAACATGACAACCAAGAGGATCAAACTCGTTAACATGATCCAGGTTATGCTCATTCGCCGGATCCTTCCATGCCAATGTTGGACTTGCTATTTGTGGGAGTTCGATCCGGCCAAGCACCAGACGCTACAAGAGCTCTTTGGCACAACGCACGAAGATATCTGGAAAGTGCTCTTCAAGGCTGGCGAGACACCACCACCCACGACCGAAGATCGTGGGCTCAGCTTAAAACGCCAGGCCAATTCGGTAGGTTTTTCATGTATTCAAGGTATAGCCTTTACTGGCATATTTTGAGGAGTATAAGCCTTCCTATCAATTTTTAGCCCTGGATCGACATAGCGGAGCGGATTAATTGTCCAGCTCCACTACCCAAAGATGAGGAAACCCCACTCCTAACGAAGATGCTATTTCCAGCGCCTTATGATGTGCCAGAGAAGAAGGCCAAGAAGACGGCCAAAGGGAGCAGGAGTGGCCTTCGCTGAAAGGGTGCTTCAGACATGTCGTCCAAGACGAGACCGACTCTTCCGCCACCGAAGACGATGGCGAGGAGGAGGAAGAAGGCGGCTTCTCCCCAAAGGGGGGAAAGAAGAAAAGAGAGGCCTCCATGAATCTGGAGGCGTAGGCGCCCAAGAGGGGGAAGGGCTCCCTTGGGGATAACTCCGCATGGGATGTCGAAAGCAGTCCGGAGCGAATGCCCCGGACCAAGCCTCGGGCTGGCTCGTAAGTACCAAAACCCTATGCACCTCCCAATACATGGCCTTTCCAGTTTATAATATTGATATGTTTAAACTATGCCATTACAGTCTGGCCCACGACGGCTCCCCGCGATCCTCGACAGAGTGTTCTCTAGACTCAAAGGAGATGGCTAGCATGTCTCCGCCGCCCGCTCACTCTGCCTCACCCAAGGGTGATGACGAGGTGGCATCCCAAAGGACCTTCCCAGACCAGGGGGAGAGTCCAGAAATCGTTAAGGTGGCGCCCCAGGATGACTCTTCGGCTGCGGACACATGGGGGAAAAAGCCCCCTGGGGACTGGCAATGGGAGCCAAGTTCCCTTCGGCCCTCAGCCGGATACCATTCGGGAGACCTACACGGCTCCGGATTCTAGTGAACGGCCTTCCCTGAAAGGAGGAGGTGTGCCTGTTCCACCGGTGACCTCTGTCCAACCAGAGGCATCGGATAAGCTGCTGGAAGTGTTGCAAGGCGCTTCCATTGTGGGTGAGCATCGTGTCCTTATGGGTACGGTGATCGAAAAGGTTCAATCCACCAAAAGCGGACTGGCCGAGGCCCGCGCTAGCCTTTTAACAGGCTTTGAGGTAACAATTGTAGAAAAAATATCACAATGTGGACAGTAGCCCCTGATGCTCTGTTCGGTGTCCGAAAAGGAAAAGCCGAACATGGGATCAAAATAATTTTGCAGGAGTCTAACATAAGATGTCTATGTGAATAAGCAGGCATCGCTGCTGGCTGCTGCCGCTCATACTGCGGAGGTCTCTGGACTGAAGCAGAACCTGGAGCAGGCCGAGAAAGAGCTCAGTCTCGTGAAGAAGCAGCTGGAGGATAGCAAAGGTATGCAGTAACGTGTGTGTATATTTAGGAAGGATGAATGGTTCGTGCTGAGTAAAGTGCCATGAACTTTATTAGGGGCCACGACCGAGGTGGCGGCCCTCAAGAAAGCGTTAGCGAAGGCCGAGGATAAAGCGTCCAAGGAACGCGCCGCGTGCAAGAAGCACGAAGCCTGGGTCAGCGAGGTTCAGCAAGAGCTCTAGGATGCCGTCAAGAGGTATGAGTCCTTGGAGCGTGATTCTAAGACGCAAGCGTTCGAACTTGCGAAGGCCCGCCGGAGCGCACAAGAGGCTCAAGCCGAAGCCCAGAGCGCCCTTCAGGAAATCCAGGCGGCCCGGAAGATCGCGGCAGGTAAGGCTTTCATTATGCAAGGCAAGTCTATGAAGGAAGCATTCCTTTTACTTACCCGAATTTGGAGCTCTCCAGGGGCGTTTACGGATTTGCCGCGCAGCGTATCAAACGCTGCCAAGTTCTATCAAGCTGAGGAAGGGAGTTCTACGGAGAAGCTGTTCTGGTCTCAATATCTTGGACCTGAACATCCGGTGTCCTTCAGCGACCAGCTGAAACAGCTGGTCGAGCTGCACAAGGCGGCCGAGCTAGCCATGAAGGAGCTGATAGTCCGACTATGGCCTGCCGTGCCGATACCTAGCAGCTACTTCGGACTTGTGAAGCGGCTTGTTGATGCATGCCCTCGACTTGAGGTTATAAAGCGGTCGGTCTGTATCAAAGGTGCACGGATGGCCTTTGCCCGCGTCAAAACACACTGGGCGAAGATGGATATCAAGAAGCTAATGACCGAGGGGCCGCCTGAGGTCAAGGAGCACCGCCGATCGGAGTTGTATTTTGATGGTGTTCTGGAGGGATCCCGCATTGTTGCGGATCACTGTGCGAAAGACGCTATCTTTGAATGAATGTATTCGAGATCCCTCTGCCTTGTATGATGAAACAAAGTGTTTATTCAATATAATGCTTGTTATGTTTTTAAATTTTTACTTCCTGTGCGGCCGTGTTGTATGAAATCTGAGGGTTAACCAGTCGTCGGCTTCTTCCCCCACATAGGTAGTACGGGGATGTTCGGGATGGAATCTAAACAATCTTGATCCAATTAGATGGTCCTTGAAGGAGTTGTTTAGTGCAATGAACCAGGCAACCAGACTATGTGTCTGTAACGCCCTCACTTAGCCATAGGAGTGCGACAATAAAAACATGGGCGCACCCCCTAGTATCCGAACTAGAGTGCTATAAGCGTCTGATCGGGAAGTATCAATCCTTTGCGTAATGCGTAAGAAATCTCCAAGATTTGCAACCTCCGAATAGCTGACCGGCTCTCGCCGCATCATGACAGTCAGTTTTTGGCTTTCTCTACTGAGGTGCTCCTTTGGATAAACCAAGGCACAATCGCAGTAGTTCTCCCTTTACTACCTTAGCCGATATAGAGGAACGTAAGGTAGCAAGCACAGGAGCCGGGCAACCCAACTATTGACCAAAGACATGATTCGGAGCCAATGCATATAATGCTAAATTCGGGGTGCCGAACTATACTTATAAAAAGTGTTGGGACTTTTGTTGTTGTAATGTGGGGTGCTATGAAGCCCCTAGAAAACATCAAGCGTACTAAAGTGGGTGCTACCTGATAGGGTTATCCACAGGGGAGTTGAAAAAGAAAAAGAAAACATAAAAGGTACAAAGGTAAAAAGCTAGAGTCCTACAGCTCCAGCCACAAACTGTTATCATTGTAATTTAATTAGTACGTCAAGGCACATTCATATAGGTAGTGCGACAAGCAACAGGCTATTTGACATGCCGAAACCAAGGGAGAGCTGCATGTGGGTCCTGAAAAACAGGTAGAGTTATTGTTAACGGAATCACCTAAAAAGTCCCCCATATGTCTGCGTTTCTCGTCGTCTTGGTGTGTTTATCCTTCAAGAGGACCAATGACCAGACCACCAGATGGTGCCTGTGGGATTGAGACCTGAAAAGGAAACAAGTAAAAGTGAAAGTATGTGTGTATCCGATGTCGGTTGATTCATACTATGGACCACAAGCTAGCTATGCCTCCATCGATGCCCATGGGATTTTGAGTGTATAGTTATGTACGCGCAACACGAATGCCACCACTTGATCGGGACTGAGACGGAGGCCGGATTGCTAGTCGAGCTCCTGACGAGCCGAGCTCTCCTGCTGCAGAGTAGCTCAGACCCTCTTAACGGTGTCCGTGGGCTCGACAGCCGAATTAAGGTTCTGCTTGAGAAGGCCGCTCTGTACTTCTGCTGCTAAGGCAGCTGTGTGCTCTTCTGTACGGAGGGAGCGTTTCGTATTTCCATTAACCGTTATGATGCCACGTGGACCGGGCATCTTGAGCTTGAGATAAGCATAGTGTGGTACTGCATTGAATCGAGCAAACACAGTTTGTCTGAGCAGTGCGTGACAGCCGTTGTGGAAGGGGACGATATCGAAGATTAGCTCCTCGCTTCAGAAGTTGTCCGGAGATCCAAAGACAACCTCTAGTGTGATTGAGCCCGTACAGCGGGCCTCTACACCTAGTATGACTCCTTTGAAGGTAGTCCTGGTGGGCTTGATCCGAGATGGGTTAATGCCCATTTTTCTTGCTGTATCCTGATAGAGCTGATTGAGGCCACTACCTCCGTCCATAAGGACTCGAGTCAGGTGGAACCCATCAATTATTGGGTCTAGGACCAGTGCGGTTGAGCCACCGTGACAGATACTGGTCGGATGATCCCGGCAATCAAAAGTGATCGGGCATGATGACCATGGATTAAATTTTGGGGCGACTGGCTCTATCGCGTAGACGTCCCTAAGTGCACGCTTGCGCTCCCTCTTGGGGTTGTGGGTAGCGTATATCATGTTCACCATTTTGACCTGAGGGGGAAACTTCTTCTGTCCCCCTGTGTTCGGTTGCAGGGGCTCTTCGTCGTCATCCTCGCTTTGCGATCCCTTTTCCCTGTTCTCGGCGTTAAATTTGCCGGCCTATTTAAAAACCCAGCAATCTCTATTTGTATGATTGGGTGGCCTGTCTGGCGTGCCATGAATCTGGCACGGACGATCAAGTATGCGGTCCAAGCTGGATGGGCCTGAATTGTTCTTTTGGAACAGCTTCTTCCGATGACCGGACTTAGAGCCCCTGAATCCGGCATTGAATGTCGTGTCCTCAGTGTTATCACTGTTGTTTCGACGCTTGTATTTGTTGCGTCGAGACTTGTCTTTGCTAGTTTTAGCTTCAGGGGTGCCAGCGTCGCTTGCATTGTTTTTGCTATGGGCCAAACAACTGTCCTCGGTCGCACAAAACCGGGTCATGAGTGCCGTGAGGGCTGCCGAAGATTTTGGCTTTTCTTGGCCGAGGTGGTGAGCGAGCCATTCGTCGCGGATGCTGCGTTTGAAGGCTGCTAGGGCTTCGGCACCCGGACAATCGACGATTTGGTTCTTTTTACTTAAGAACCTAGTCCAGAATTTCCTGGCGGACTCTCCGGGCTGTTGAACTATATGGCTTAAGTCATCAGCGTCCGGAGGTCCAACATTGTAGGATCGAAGTATGTCTAGAGGGGGGGTGATTAGACTACTTTGACCCAAATAAAAACTTAACCTTTTCCCAATTTTAAGTTCTTGGCAGATTTTAGCTATTTTAGGACAAGTCAAGCAATCATCACATAATTCAAGCAAGCATTGCAAAGAGTATATTGGCAGCGGAAAGTAAAGCATGCAACTTGCAAGAATATAAAGGAAGGGTTTGGAGAATTCAAACGCTATTGGAGACACGGATGTTTTTCCCGTGGTTCGGATAGGTGGTGCTATCCTACAATCCACGTTGATGAGACTTCAACCCACGAAGGGTAACGGTTGCGCGAGAAGTCACCTTGCAAACCAACACACACAATAGCCCAAACGGCGGGGTTATGTCCAAGAATATGCATTTTCATTTTATGCTTCCAACTAGCAAAATTAGTACCATCAAAGTAAGGACCTCTACGGTGATAATTTCCCTCGCTAGACGCCATACTCTCCTAGGTTGTGAAACCAAGGCTATGACCACCAAAAGCTATGGAGATCAAGCAAATGGATACCAAGGCTCTGATACCACTTGTAGGATCGAAGTATGTCTAGAGGGGGTTGATTAGACTACTTGACCAAATAAAAACTTAACCTTTTCCCAATTTTAGTTCTTGGCAGATTTTAGCTATTTTAGGACAAGTCAAGCAATCATCACATAATTCAAGCAAGCATGCAAAGAGTATATTGGCAGCGAAAGTAAAGCATGCAACTTGCAAGAATATAAAGGGAAGGGTTTGGAGAATTCAAACGCTATTGGAGACACGGATGTTTTTCCCGTGGTTCGGATAGGTGGTGCTATCCTACATCCACGTTGATGGAGACTTCAACCCATGAAGGGTAACGGTTGCGCGAGTCCACACAGGGCTCCACCCAAGGGCAACGGTTGCGCGAGTCCACGAAGGGCTCCACCCACGAAGGGTCCACGGAGAAGCAACCACCCATAAAGGGTCCACGAAGAAGCAACCTTGTCTATCCCACCATGGCCATCGCCCACGAAGGAGTTGCCTCACTAGCGGTAGATCTTCACGAAGTAGGCGATCTCCTTGCCCTTACAAACTCCTTGGTTCAACTCCACAATCTTGTCGGAGGCTCCCAAGTGACACCTAGCCAATCTAGGAGACACCACTCTCCAAGAAGTAACAAATGGTGTGTAGGTAATGAACTCCTTGCTCTTGTGATTCAAATGATAGTCTCCCCAACACTCAACTCTCTCTCATAGGATTTGGATTTGGTAGAAAGAAGATTTGAGTGGAAAGCAACTTGGGAAGGCTAGAGATCAAGATTCGTATGGTAGGAATGGAATGTCTTGATCTCAACACATGAGTAGGTGGTTCTCTCTCAGAACATATGAGTAGGAATGATGTGTGTGTTCTGATGGCTCTCTCATCGAATGAGAAGGAGGTGGAGGGGTATATATAGCCTCCACTCAAAATCCAACCGTTACACAGTTTTCCAATCTCGGTGGGACCGAATAAATAAACTCGGTCTGACCGAAAATGTAAACCTAGTGACCGTTAGGAATTTCGGTGGGACTGACATGCAACTCGGTAGGACCGATTCGGTTAGGGTTTGGGCATAACGTAATCTCGGTGAGACCGATTACACAAACTCGGTGAGACCAAGTTTGGTAATTAGCTAACCAGAGAGTTGGTCAGGCAAACTCGGTGGGACCGATTTGCTCTTTCGGTGGGACCGAGTGGAACTCGGTGAGACCGAAAAGTTACAAAGGGGAAACACTGAGTTTACATTGCAATCTCGGTGGGACCGATTCGCTCTTTCGGTGGGACCGAAAAGTTACGAAAGGGAAACAGAGAGTTTGCAACCCCATCTCGGTGGGACCGAGATCCTTATCGGTAGGACCGAATTGCTAGGGTTTGGCAGTGGCTAATGACAATTGAAACTCGGTGGCGCCGGATAGGAAAAATCGGTAGGACCGAGTTTGGCTTAGAGTTTAGGTCATATGTGGATATGGGAAAGTAGTTGAGGGTTTTGGAGCATATCATTAAGCACATGAAGCAAGAGGCTCATTAAGCAACACCTCATCCCTCCTTGATAGTATTGGCTTTTCCTATGGACTCAATGTGATCTTGGATCACTAAAATATAAAATGAGGAGTCTTGAGCTTTTGAGCTTGAGCCAATCCTTTGTCCTTAGCATTTTGAGGGTTCCACTTTCACATCCATGCCATGCCAATCATTGAGCTTTCCTGAAATAATCATCTTGGAATAGCATTAGCTCAATGAGCTATATGTTGTTATGAATTACCAAAACCACCTAGGGATAGTTGCACTTTCAATCTCCCCCTTTTTGGTAATTGATGACAACATATAGATCAAAGCTTCGACAAATGATATTAAGCATGAATTATATCGTCGCTTTGAGAAGTATGTGATAAGTAAGAGCTCCCCCTAAATTTGTGCATATATAAAATTTGCTTTGGACTGCAAATGCACAAAGAGTTAGAGTCATGGGTTACTCTTCCATGTTACATACATCTTGGTGGAGCCCTCAAAATGATAAGAATGAAATACATGCACTCATCACCAAGAATAGTGAATGATCACAAATGATAGATAGCATGATAATATTAAAGCAAGCATTAAGCAAACATTAAGTGTAGCTTATGATCAAACACATGATCATCGATGTCTCACAAACATAAGGACATAGTATATCACACACAAAAGCAAACAAAGTACGAAGAAACCACCAAATAAAACAAGAGAGAAAAGCAACACTCTCTCTCTCGAAGCCTATGATCTATACATCTTCTCCCCCTTTGGCAACAAGTTACCAAAAAGTTCCTAGAAAATGCATAGCGCTAAGTCGTCGCTCAGGCTTGATCTTCAGGTGGTGGTGGAGTCCGAATCACTCTAAGGACGAAGGCTTCTGTAGATGCTGAAGTAGTCGCTGGAGTTGGAGCTGAGGTAGACGCTGGAGCTGAGGCTGTGGCTGGTGCTGAAGTAGTAGCTCTGGTGTCAGCAACTGGCAGTGCAGACGACCTCGGGCCTCGTGGCACTCTAGAAAAAGCATGAGTTGTGGTCCTGCCTCTCCTCTCATTCATGTCCTCCTGGAGCTGCTCCACTACAGACTGGACTTCTGTTACCTTGACATCCAAATCATAGAACTTTTGTTCCATGATCCTCTCTAGGATCTGCTGATTTTTAGTGAGGCTGGCTAGACTTTGCTCAATTCTCAGCGAGGATGCAATCAAGTAACTGAGCTGCTCTTGCTTGGTCTTCAAGAAATAGTCAAATGCCTCCTCTTGAGTAGGCATCCTGGCAGCTTTTTCCTTCTTCGCCTTCTCCTTCTTTGCATATGCTTGTGCAGACGATGGCTCATTCTCTGTCATCACAACTTCATTGTCCTCGAAATCTGGACGGATGGGCAGGTGTTCCTTATCCAACAAATATATGCCCGTGCCCATCTTGGAGTTGATGAGCTCCTGAATCTGAGGGGCATATCCACAGCTCCTCTTTTGATCTGCAGCTGTCCTCTTAATGGTTTCCACAATGAGACTCATGACCTTGAATTTCTGAGGCACGTCAAAGACATGAAGCAGGTTGATCGCGTGACCTCTGATCATCTTGTGATCTCCAGACTTAGGCAACAGAGTGTGCCTTAGTATCCAATTGATAGTAGGCAATCCTGAGAGCAGATAGTGCACTGAGCCAAACTTGAACGTGTCAAGAGCTTCATTGGGAATTTCCTTGTACATGTTGGACATGGAGTTATGGTCCATTTTCTTCTTGGCATAGATGTCCAAGTCCTCATCTTGCTCTTCTGGGGCATTGATGATCTATGCCCACTCAGCCACTGTAGATTGGTACCTTGTACCCTCAGACATCCATGTAATCCTTCCATCCGGATAAAAATGAGCTGTGGAGTAGAACTGCATGATGAGTTCCCCGTTCCACTTTGTGAGCTTCTGCCCAACAAAGTCCTCTACTCCACATGCTCTGCAGCTGTCCTGAACTCCTGGGTAGTGCTCTTCATTCTCCTTGATGTATGTCCAGTCGACCCATCTCATGTCACAAACGATTGGCTTCTTGTCAAGCAAAACAGTCTCATAAAAGTCTTGTTGCTCCTTTGTATGAAACCTGTAATCCACGGCAGTCCTTCTCCTAGAAGCATATGGGTCTGCTTCTCTCCACTTCCTCAGCCCTGAGTCTCTCCTGAGCTTCATGTCCTCAGCCACAGGATGAGCATCGTTGTGGTCTGGGATCTTGGGCTTGAGCTTCCGAAGGACACTCTCTTCCTCTTCTTCAATAGCTTCAGGCACTGGGGCCTTGTTCTTTTCTGCAGCAGGTATACTCCTTGTGTTTCTCTTTGGAGCTGTCTTAGGCTTAGATGCAGCCTTAGGAGCTTCCTTGGGCTTGGATGCAGCTCCCCCTGACCTTATGGCATCTCCCATAAGTTTGGCTGCCTTGGGTGCTGGTGCAGCAACCTCTTCTTCCTCCTCCTCTTCTACCATGATGGAGGCTCTCCCAAGCACTTTGGCTACAGTCTTCTTTACTCTCTCTTTCCTCTTCTTACCCTCAGCAGCAATGGGCTCAATGGGAGCAGGTGCAGGCTTCTCAGTTGAGGCTCTAGCTTTTGACATTGGCTGCCTCCTTGCTGGCCTCTTGACTTTCAGGCCTGGCTTTGAGCCTTGAGCTAGCTCAACCCTTTTGGAAGTGGCCTCTTCCTCTGCCACATAGTCTTCATCCTCAGAATCAGATGTTCTCTTCTTCCTTTGACGTGTGGCAGCCTTAGGCAGATTGCTGGGGGTGCTCCTGCTGCCATCATCAGAAGAACTTGAGGGGCTAGTGCCCTCACTCATCACAACTTGCTGCTCAGACACATTCTGGCTGTCACTTTGATCAGACATGTTGCTAACTGACTGCTGACCCTGTGAATAGATTATGGATAAGACAGAGTGGATGAGCATCACAAAAAGAAGAGATTTTTGCAAAAGATTAATTCAAAAACTTAGTTTTAGTTTTCCACAGAAAGCATCTCGGATCTACCGATTTTCAAACTCGGTGACACTGAAGCAGTTTTGGCACCAGAACTGGTGAACTCGGTCAGACCGAGTCACAGTTCGGTGGCACCGAGACTGCTAGGGTTTCACAGAATTCCAAAATCGGTCACACCGATAAGTTATTCTCGGTCAGACTGAGTTTAACTTGTGCAATGGCAAAAGCCAGATCGGTGGGACCGAGTTTTTCAACTTGGTGGGTCCGAGATGGTTTCGGCGGAAACCTAACCCTAAAATTTTCGAATTAAACCTAATCTACGAGCGTTTTGACTGGATAGGAGTTTATCAAACGTGGCAAGATACATGATGATCACAATGTGCTAGGAATCAGATTGAGGAATAGCACAATGATCAAGTCCATACCCTCGTTCGGCGTGGACTTGCTACGGCAGCAACGGCGGGGCAGAAATCCGTTGACGGCGGCGAAGACCAGCGACTGGAGGCTGCTGGCGGCGAGGAGACGATCCGGAGACCTCGGGGGCAGAGCAGGCTATCGCGCGGGTGAGGAGGTTTCGGAGAAATTTCCAAAATTCTGCTCGTCACTATATATAGCCCGACCCTGTCGGTGTGACCGAGTGGAACAACTCGGTGGCACCGAGATGCAAAACTGTGTGCAGTTACTGCAACTCGGCGTGACCGAAAAGTTCAAATCGGTTGCACCGAGATCAAAAACCTAGATCAACTTAATGAAATCGGTAGGACCGAAATGGAGTATCGGTCAGACCGAGATTCATAAAGAGGTTTTGGAAGTTTAAGTCTATGACGAATCGGGGACTCCGAGCGCTCCTCACACAGAGTGGTTCGAATCTGACTTGATCAAGTTTTGTGATGCAGCATGAATAGAGTTTGAGACGAGAAAAGCATAGATAGCTAGAGGAGGTTCTTAGGCATTCTTGTCCATCCACTTGGCAAAAGAAGGAAAAGCCAAACAATCAAAACAACAAGTGGATGTCCTTGAATGAGTAAAATATGCAACCAACATGCTCACACAATAAGATAGCAAATGAAATATGTGGCAAAGCATGCACAACCAATTCTAGCATCTATCAAGCAATTTCCGATGACTAGGTCATCTATATATGAGTATATTGACTTAGGAGTCAAGTGAGAACACTTGATCGTAGGTCATACTCATCGTTTAAGCTCAAGTGGGGTTACCACTTTTACATGAAGCATTGTTTTGTTCACATCTTTAGAGTTGCTTTAGCTCAGTCTTAGAGTAAAGCTCCCCCTAGATGTGATATCCCCCCTAAGAGGGATGAACTAACCTTGGGTTTTGTCGATGATGACTTCATGTAGATGTTGAAGATGTGGATGCTCAATGTTGATGTAGATCTCTTGGAGCTATCCTTTTGAATGAATTGCACTTTCAATACCTACATGGGTTAGTCCCACAAGGAACAAACAAGGATATCCATAGACATAGAGTGATGCACACAAAAGATGATGTCCATGAAAACTTTTTAGGTTACCTTGTCCCTTGTCTTACCAACAAGAGGGTTTGTGACTCCTTGAACTAGTGCAAGATGTGGAAGTTGATTGCACTTGTTCTTGCCAAAATGATATGAGTGAAGTATGTTGGCGGAGTCACCCTCAAGAACTCTCTAGTTCTTCTTCTTTTGGATCCACATCATCTTGATGGGAATCCTTGGAGTTGTAGTCGTACTTGATGAAGTGGAATTTGAAGTAGTCTTGGGAATCCACTAGAGTTTTTAGTTCTTTAGTTAGAGCCTCAATCTTCTCCTTATCATTGTCATTCGTTTTATCTTGATTAGCATGATTAATTGGTCTTTCATCATAGTATTCATCACTAGAGTTGTCACCAATCAAATCATCACCTAACAAGTCATCTTCATCACTATCGAAATCAACATACTCGAGGTGTGTTACCTTAGGACCCTTGGCCATGAAGTATCTTCCAATTCCTTCATTTGGTGAGTCAAATATGTCATAGGAGTTGGTTGACACAAGTGCTAGACCGGCAACACCTTCATCTTGAGTATCTTCGGAGTCGGAGTGATAACTTCTTTCGGAGTGGCTGTCGGAGTCGGAGCCGGATACCCATTCACTAACATGAGCTTGATGTCTTCGTCTTGTGTAGCTCCTTGATGATTTTTCCTTCCTTTCCGAATCCTTGCTTCTCCGTGAGTATCTTCGTTCATAACGATCATCTCTACTCCTTCTCTCTCTTGGCGGTGATCCTTTGCTTCTTCTTCTTGGAGAATCTTCTCTTTTCTTGTAGGGAGCCGTACACTCATTGGAATAGTGTCCGGGTCTTCCACAATTGTAACAGTTTCGCTCTCGACTAGAAGATCTTTTGTCATTGTAGGACCTTGACTTGGAGCTTCTATCTTTGCTTCTACTCTTGTAGAACTTGTTGAAGTTCTTCACCATCAAGCTCAATTCTTCATTGAAGTCTTGTTTCTCACTTGATGATGTAGGGGCTTCACATGAGGCTTTGTAGGCACCACTTGATTTGTTGTGAAGTTCCTCTTTATCCTTAAGTGACATCTCATGAGCAACAATTCTTCCAATCACTTCCGTTGGCTTGAGATCTTTGTAATTGGGCATCATTTGGATCAATGTGCACACGGTATCATATTTTCCATCCAAGGCTCTTAGGATCTTCTTGATGATGAATTTATCGGTCATCTCTTCACTTCCTAAGCCGGCAATCTCATTTGTGATGAGAGCAAGCCTAGAGTACATTTCAGCGACACCTTCACCATCCTTCATCTTGAACTTGTCAAGTTGGCTTTGAAGCACATCCAACTTGGATTCCTTGACGGAGTCGGTACCTTCGTGCATATCAATCAAAGTGTCCCAAATTTCCTTTGCATTCTCAAGGCGGCTGATTTTGTTGAATTCTTCGGGGCACAATCCGTTGAAGAGAATATCACAAGCTTGAGCATTGTATTGCAACATCTTCAACTCATCCGCGGTAGCTTCACGGTTTGGCTCTTTCCCATCAAAGAAGTCACCTTGCAAACCAACACACACAATAGCCCAAACGGCGGGGTTATGTCCAAGAATATGCATTTTCATTTTATGCTTCCAACTAGCAAAATTAGTACCATCAAAGTAAGGACCTCTACGGTGATAATTTCCCTCGCTAGACGCCATACTCTCCTAGGTTGTGAAACCAAGGCTATGACCACCAAAAGCTATGGAGATCAAGCAAATGGATACCAAGGCTCTGATACCACTTGTAGGATCGAAGTATGTCTAGAGGGGGTTGATTAGACTACTTGACCAAATAAAAACTTAACCTTTTCCCAATTTTAGTTCTTGGCAGATTTTAGCTATTTTAGGACAAGTCAAGCAATCATCACATAATTCAAGCAAGCATGCAAAGAGTATATTGGCAGCGAAAGTAAAGCATGCAACTTGCAAGAATATAAAGGGAAGGGTTTGGAGAATTCAAACGCTATTGGAGACACGGATGTTTTTCCCGTGGTTCGGATAGGTGGTGCTATCCTACATCCACGTTGATGGAGACTTCAACCCATGAAGGGTAACGGTTGCGCGAGTCCACACAGGGCTCCACCCAAGGGCAACGGTTGCGCGAGTCCACGAAGGGCTCCACCCACGAAGGGTCCACGGAGAAGCAACCACCCACAAAGGGTCCACGAAGAAGCAACCTTGTCTATCCCACCATGGCCATCGCCCACGAAGGAGTTGCCTCACTAGCGGTAGATCTTCACGAAGTAGGCGATCTCCTTGCCCTTACAAACTCCTTGGTTCAACTCCACAATCTTGTCGGAGGCTCCCAAGTGACACCTAGCCAATCTAGGAGACACCACTCTCCAAGAAGTAACAAATGGTGTGTAGGTAATGAACTCCTTGCTCTTGTGATTCAAATGATAGTCTCCCCAACACTCAACTCTCTCTCATAGGATTTGGATTTGGTAGAAAGAAGATTTGAGTGGAAAGCAACTTGGGAAGGCTAGAGATCAAGATTCGTATGGTAGGAATGGAATGTCTTGATCTCAACACATGAGTAGGTGGTTCTCTCTCAGAACATATGAGTAGGAATGATGTGTGTGTTCTGATGGCTCTCTCATCGAATGAGAAGGAGGTGGAGGGGTATATATAGCCTCCACTCAAAATCCAACCGTTACACAGTTTTCCAATCTCGGTGGGACCGAATAAATCAACTCGGTCTGACCGAAAATGTAAACCTAGTGACCGTTAGGAATTTCGGTGGGACTGACATGCAACTCGGTAGGACCGATTCGGTTAGGGTTTGGGAATAACGTAATCTCGCTGAGACCGATTACACAAACTCGGTGAGACCGAGTTTGGTAATTAGCTAACCAGAGAGTTGGTCAGGCAAACTCGGTGGGACCTATTTGCTCTTTCGGTGGGACCGAGTGGAACTCGGTGAGACCGAAAAGTTACAAAGGGGAAACACTGAGTTTACATTGCAATCTCGGTGGGACCAATTCGCTCTTTCGGTGGGACCGAAAAGTTACGAAAGGGAAACAGAGAGTTTGCAACCCCATCTCGGTGGGACCGAGATCCTTATCGGTAGGACCGAATTGCTAGGGTTTGGCAGTGGCTAATGACAATTGAAACTCGGTGGCACCGGATAGGAAAAATCGGTAGGACCGAGTTTGGCTTAGAGTTTAGCATATGTGGATATGGGAAAGTAGTTGAGGGTTTTGGAGCATATCATTAAGCACATGAAGCAAGAGGCTCATTAAGCAACACCTCATCCCTCCTTGATAGTATTGGCTTTTCCTATGGACTCAATGTGATCTTGGATCACTAAAATATAAAATGAGAGAGTCTTGAGCTTTTGAGCTTGAGCCAATCCTTTGTCCTTAGCATTTTGAGGGTTCACTTTCACATCCATGCCATGCCAATCATTGAGCTTTCCTGAAATAATCATCTTGGAATAGCATTAGCTCAATGAGCTATATGTTGTTATGAATTACCAAAACCACCTAGGGATAGTTGCACTTTCGTATGTACCTTGGAAGTTATCGAGGAAGGCCTCTTCCAAGTCCTCCCAGCTGCCAATAGAATTTGCAGGCGGACTGTTGAGCCAGTGCCGAGCTGGCCCCTTGAGTTTTAAAGGGAGGTATTTGATGGCGTGGAGGTCATCGTCGCGGGCCATATGAATATGGAGAATGAAGTCTTCGATCCACACCGCGGGGTCCGTGGTTCCATTGTATGATTCTATATTCACGGGTTTGAACCCCTCTGGGAATTCATGATCCAGGACCTCATCAGTGAAGCAGTGAGGGTGTGCGGCGCCTCTATATCGGGCTGTATCGCGACATAGCTCTGATGGGGTTCGTCTATGGTTTTCAGCCCATGCATGACTAAGTTTGTCACGTCCGAATAGGTGGGCGTCATCACGTGTCGAGGCACATCCTCGCGATCCATAGATTGATCTAGTATGTCCTGCTTTATTGTTCAGGTTTTACCGGAGGTCTATGTATGATCATGGGCTAATTTACCTCTACCTGTGCGATGAGGCGGGGTTGGCTGGTGTTCGGCGTGAGTTGCCGTTTGATACGTCTCAGTCGTATCTAATTTTCCAAACACTTTTGCCCTTGTTTTGGACTCTAACTTGCATGATTTGAATGGAACTAACCCGGACTGACGCTGTTTTCAGCAGAATTGCCATGGTGTTATTTATGTGCAGAAACAAAAGTTTTCGGAATGGCCTGAAACTCCACGGAGCGTCTTTTTGGAAATAATGAAAAATACTGGCAAAAGATCAAGGCCAGGGGGCCCACACCCTAGCCACGAGTATGGAGGCGCGCCTGCCCCCCCGGGGCGCGCCCCCTACCTCGTGGCCCCCCTGGAGCTCCTCCGACCTCAACTCCAACTCTATATATTTTCTTTCGGGGAGAAAAAAATAGAGGAGAAGGATTCATCACGTTTTACGATACGGAGCCGCCTTCAAGCCCTAAAACCTCTCGGGAGGGCTGGTCTGGAGTCCGTTTGGGGCTCCGGAGAGGGGAATCCGTCGCCATCGTCATCATCAACCTTCCTCCATCACCAATTTCATGATGCTCACCGCCGTGCGTGAGTAATTCCATCATAGGCTTGCTAGACGGTGATGGGTTGGATGAGATTTATCATGTAATCGAGTTAGTTTTGTTAGGGTTTGATCCCTAGTATCCACTATGTTCTGAGATTGATGTTGATATGACTTTGCTATGCTTAATGCTTGTCACTAGGGCCTGAGTGCCATGATTTCAGATCTGAACCTATTATGTTTTCATGAATATATGAGTGTTCTTGATCCTATCTTTCAAGTCTATAGTCACCTACTATGTGTTATGATCCGGCAACCCCGAAGTGACAATGATCAGGACCACTCCCGGTGATGACCATAGTTTGAGGAGTTCATGTATTCACTATGTGTTAATGCTTTGGTCTGGTACTCTATTAAAAGGAGGCCTTAATATCCCTTAGTTTCCACTAGGACCCCGCTGCCAGGGGAGGGTAGGACAAAAGATGTCACGCAAGTTAATTCCATAAGCACGCATGACTACATTCGGAATACATGCCTACATTACATTGATAAATTGGAGCTAGTTCTGTGTCACCCTAGGTTATGACTGTTACATGATGAACCGCATTCGGCATAATTCTCTATCACCGATCCATTGCCTACGAGCTTTCCATATATTGTTCTTCGCTTATTTACTTTTCCGTTGCTACTGTTACAATCACTACAAAATACCAAAAACATTACTTTTGCTACCGTTACCACTACTATCATATTACTTTGCTACTAAACACTTTGCTGCAAATAATAAGTTTCCAGGTGTGGTTGAATTGACAACTCAGCTGCTAATACTTGAGAATATTCTTTGGCTCCCCTTGTGTTGAATCAATAAATTTGGGTTGAATACTCTACCCTCAAAAACTGTTGCGATCCCCTATACTTGTGGGTTATCACTGTTTTGTCCCGTCCACGTGGTGGTCGGTCAAATGCATTGTACGATGGAGGTATGTATTCCGGCGCCTCCTCGTCAAACTAAGGTAGCAATTTGCGCTTTGGGTAGCTTTTGGTTGGGCGCTTGCGGCCGTACTCTTCGGCTGCTAGGACATCGGTCCATTTATCATTGAGCAGATTTTGGTCATCTTGAAGCTGCTGTTGCTTCTTTTTCAGGCTCCTTGCAGTGGCGATTAGCTGGCGCTTGAAGCGCTCCTGCTCAAGAGGTTCCTCAGGCACGATGAAGTCGTCGGTGCCGAGGCTCACCTCATCCTCGGAGAGAGGAAGATAACTTTCGTCCTCTGAGTCTTCATGCATGGCCTGCTTACCAGGCCTAGTCTGCCCATCTTCCCGTTCATCTTGTTCATTAGCTGTTACAACGGGGTCTTCATTGTCTTCGGCACCTTCCGGAGTGTTATCTTCTCCTGTAACGGTGTTGCTGTCTTTACTGCAGCGTGACTTAGAGCGGCACCGGCGCTTGGATTGTATTTCGGAAGGTTTATCCTCAGCTGGATCCTCCTTGTCATCGCCGTTGTTCTCCTTTGGTGCATCCACCATGTATACATCGTACGAGGAAGTGGCCGTCCAGCATCCGGTGAATGGAGGGTTTGCTACGTCTTGAGCTTGCGTTGATTTTCCCCGAAGAGGAAGAGATGATGTAGCAGAGTAGCGTAAGTGTTTCCCTCAGTTTTTGAGAACCAAGGTATCAATCCAGTAGGAGCCCACGCTCAAGTCCCTCGTACCTGCACAAAGCGATAGCTACTCACAATCAACGTGATTAGGGGTTGTCAAGCCCTTCACGGTCACTTACGAGAGTGAGATCTGATAGATATAATATTTTTGGTATTTTTGATAGAAAGATGCAAAGTAAAAAGTAAAGGCAAAGTAAAAAAGCAAAACAATATTAAAGTGATGGAGATTGATATGATATGAATAGACCCGGGGGCCATAGGTTTCACTAGTGGCTTCTCTCAAGAGCATAAGTATTCTATGGTGGGTGAACAAATTACTATTGAGCAATTGACAGAATTGAGCATAGTTATGAGAATATCTAGGCATGACCATGTATATAGGCATCACGTCCGTGACAAGTAGATCAAAACGATTCTGCATCTACTACTATTACTCCACTCAACGACCGCTATCCAGCATGCATCTAGAGTATTAAGTTAAAAACAGAGTAACGCCTTAAGCAAGATGACATGATGTAGAGAGATAAATTCATGCAATATGAAATAAACCCCATCTTGTTATCCTCGATGGCAACGATACAATATGTGCCTTGCTGCCCCTTCTGTCACTGGGTAAGGACACCGCAAGATCTAACCCAAAGCTAAGCACTTCTCCCATGGCAAGAACTACCAATCTAGTTGGCCAAACCAAATGGATAATTCGAAGAGACTTTCAAAGATAACCAATCATACATAAAAGAATTCAGAGAAGATTCAAATATTATTCATAGATAGACTTGATCATAAACCCACAATTCATCGGTCTCAACAAACACACCGCAAAAAGAAGATTACATCGAATAGATCTCCACAAGAGAGGGGGAGAACTTTGTATTGAGATTCAAAGAGAGAGAAGAAGCCATCTAGCTACTAACTATGGACCCGAAGGTCTGAGGTAAACTACTCACACTTCATCAGAGGGGCTATGATGATGTAGAAGCCCTCCGTGATGACGGCCCTCTTCCGGTGGAGCTCCGGAACAGGCCCCAAGATGCGATCTCGTGGATACAGAAAGTTGCGGCGGTGGAATTAGGTTTTTGGCTCCTATTCTGATCGTTTGGGGGTACGTGTGTATATATAGGAGGAAGGAGTACGTCAGTGGAGCACCGAGGGGCCCACAAGGCAGGGGGTGCGCCCCCCACCCTCGTGACCTCCTCTTTGATCCCTTGCAGTAGGGTCCAAGTCTCCTGGATCACGTTCGGTGAGAAAATCACGTTCCCGAAGATTTTATTCCGTTTGGACTCTGTTTGATATTCTGTTTATCCGAAACATTGAAATAGGCAAAAAAACAGCAATTCTGGGCTGGGCCTCCAGTTAATAGGTTATTCCCAAAAATAATATAAAAGTGGAAAATAAAGCCCAATATAGTCCAAAACAGTAGATAATATAGCATGGAGCAATCAAAAATTATAGATACGTTGGAGACGTATCAGGCATCCCCAAGCTTAATTCCTGCTCGTCCTCGAGTAGGTAAATGATAAAAAAGAGAATTTTTGATGCGGAGTGCTACTTGGCATAATTTCAATGCAAATCTTCTTAATTGTGGTATGAATATTCAGATTAGAAAGATTCAAGACAAAAGTTTATATTGACATAGAAAATAATAATACTTCAAGCATACTAATAAAGCGATTATGTCTTCTCAAAATAACATGGCCAAAGAAAGTTACCCCTACAAAATCATATAGTCTGGCTATGCTCCATCTTCCCCACACAAAGTATTTAAATCATGCACAACCCTGATGACAAGCCAAGCAATTGTTTCATACTCTAACTTTTTCAAAACTTTTTCAATCTTCACGCAATACATGAGCGTGAGCCATGGATATAGCACTATAGGTGGAATAGAATGGTGGTTGTGGAGAAGACAAAAAGGAGAAGATAGTCTCACATCAACTAGGCGTATCAACGGGCTATGGAGATGCCCATCAATAGATATCAATGTGAGTGAGTAGGGATTGCCATGCAACGGATGCACTAGAGCTATAAATGTATGAAAGCTCAACAAAAGAAACTAGTGGGTGTGCATCCAATTTGCTTGCTCACGAAGACCTAGGGCAATTTGAGGAAGCCCATCATTGGAATATACAAGCCAAGTTCTATAACGTAAAATTCCCACTAGTATATGAAAGTGACAACATATGAGACTCTCTATATGAAGAACATGGTGCTACTTTGAAGCACAATATATGAGACTCGCTATATCATGGTGCTACTTTGAAGCAAAAGTGTGGAAAAAAGGATAGTAGCATTGCCCCTTATTTATTTATTTATTTATTTATTTTTTTGGGCCTTCTTTTTTTTCTTTGGCCTTTCTCTTTTTTGGGGACAATGCTCTATTGAATGATGACCATCACACTTCTATTTAATGATTACAACTCAATGATTACAACTCGATACTAAAACAAAGTATGACTCTATATGAATGCCTCCGGCGGTGTACCGGGATATGCAATGAATCAAGAGTGACAAGTATGAAAGAATTATGAACGGTGGCTTTGCCACAAATACTATGTCAACTACATGATCATGCTAAGCAATATGACAATTATGGATGTGTCATGATGAACTAGATGGTGGAAAGTTGCATGGCAATATATCTCGAAATGGCTATGGAAATGCCATAATAGGTAGGTATGGTGACTGTTTTGAGGAAGGTATATGGTAGGTGTATGATACCGACGAAAGTTGCGCGGTATTAGAGAGGCTAGCACGGGTGGAAGGGTGGGAGTGCGTATGATCCATGGACTCAACATTAGTCATAAAGAACTCATATACTTATTGCAAAAATCTAGAAGTTATAAAAGCAAAGTATTACGCGCATGCTCCTAGGGGGATAGATTGGTAGGAAAAGACCATCGCTCGTCCCCGACCGCCACTCACAAGGAAGACAATCAATAAATAAATCATGCTCCGACTTCATCACATAATGGTTCACCATACGTGCATGCTACGAGAATCACAAACTTCAACACAAGTATTATTTAAATTCACAACTACTCAACTAGCATGACTTTAATATTATCACCTCCATATCTCAAAACAATTATCATGCTTCAATATTTTCTTAGTATTCAACACACTCAAAAGAAAGTTTCACAAATCTTGAATACCAAGCATATTATTATTAAGCAAATTATCATGCTATTAAGAGACTCTCAAATTAATTTAAGTGAAGCATGAGAGATCAATAGTTTCTTTAAAACGAATCCACCACCATGCTCTAAAATATTTAAGTGAAGCACATAGAGCAAAATTATCTAGCTCGAAAGATATAAGTGAAGCACATAGAGCAAAACTACTATGCTCAAAAGATATAAGTGAAGCACATAGAGTATTCTATCAAATTTTAATTCATGTATGGCTCTCTCAAAAGGTGTGTACAGCAAGGATGATTGTGGCATACTAAAAAACAAAGACAAAAATAATACAAGATGCTCCAAGCAAAACACATATCATGTTGGTGAATAAAAATATAGCTCCAAGTAAATTACCGATGGAAGTGGACGAAAAGAGGGGATGCCTTCCGGGGCATCCCCAAGCTTTGACTTTTTGGTGTCCTTGGATTATCTTGGGGGTTCCATGGGCATCCACAAGCTTAGGCTCTTGCCACTCCTTGTTCCATGATCCATCAAAAGAATTCACCCAAAACTTGAAAACTTCACAACACAAAACTCAAAATAGAGAACTCGTGAGCTCCGTTAGCGAAAGAAAACAAAAGACCACTTCAAGGTACTGTAATGAACTCATTATTTATTTATATTGGTGTTAAACCTACTGTATTCCAACTTCTCTATGGATTATAAACTATTTTACTAGCCATAGATTCATCAAAATAAGCAAACAACACACGAAAAACAGAATCTGTCAAAAACAGAATAGTCTGTAGTAATCTGTAGCTAGAGCAAGATCTGGAACCCCAAAAATTCTAAAATAAATTTCTGGACGTGATGAATTTATGTATTAATCATCTGAAAAAATAATTAACTAAATAGCACTCTTCAAATAAAAATGACAGCAGTTCTCGTGAGCGCTGAAGTTTCTGTTTTTTACAGCAAGTTCAACAAGACTTTCCCCAAGTCTTCCCAACGGTTCTACTTGGCACAAACACTAATTAAACACAAAAAACACAACCAAAACAGAGTCTAAATAATTTATTTATTGAATAACAGAAAGGAAAAATATTGGGTTGTCTCTCAACAAGCACTTTTCTTTAAAGCCTTTCTAGCTAGGCATTGATAATTTTAATGATGCTCACATGAAAGACAAGAATTGAAGCACAAAGAGAGCAACATAAAACATGTCACAAACACATCTAAGTCTAACATAATTCCTATGCATAGGCATCTTATAGGCACACAAATTATCATGGCAAGCAAAAACTAGCATATGCATGGAAGAGGAAAGAAACAATAGTAATCTCAACATAACGAGAGGTAATTTAGTAACATGAAGATTTCTACAACCATATTTTCCTCTCTCATAGTAATTACATGTAGGATCATGAGAAAATTCAACAAAATAGCTATCACATAAAATATTTTCAACATGATCCACATGCATGCAAAGTTGACACTCTTCCAAAATAGTGGGATTAACATTAACTAAAGTCATGACTTCTCCAAACCAACTTTTATCAAGATTTTCATAAGATTGAACATTCTCCAAATATGTGGGATCTAAAGTTGACACTGTTCCAAACCCACTTTCAATAATATTGCAAACACTATTATCAATCTCATATTCATCATGGGGTTTAAATAAATTTTCAAGATCATAAGAAGAATCACCCCAATCATAATCATTACAACAAGTCATAGACATAGCAAAACTAACATCCCCAAGCTTAGGGTTTTTCATATTATTAGCACAATTGACATCAAGAGAATTTATAATAAAATCATTGCAATCATGATTTTTATTCAAAGATCTATCATGAGTCACTTCATAAAGCACTTCATCACGATTTTCATATTTACGGATTTTAGGCAAAAGCTTATAAAGATAATCTAGTGCATCCAAATCACTAGGAATTGGTTCATCATAATTGGATCCCTTAAAAAGATTGGAAAGTGGATGAGGATCCATAGATCTTAAGTTCTCTGTTTAGTAATAAATAAACAACTATTCCAACCATACGAGCAAACAAGAAACGGGCAAAAAGAGGCAAATAGAGAAAGAGAGGGGGGATAGAGAGAGAGGGAGGGCGAATAAAACAGCAAGGATGAATTGGGGGGAGAGGAAAACGAGAGGCAAATGGCAAATAATGTAATGCGAGAGATAGGGATTGTGATGGGTACTTGGTATATTGACTTTTTGCGTAGACTCCCCAGCAACGGCGCTAGAAATCCTTCTTGCTACGTCTTGAGCTTGCGTTGGTTTTCCCCGAAGAGGAAGGGATGATGCAGCAGAGTAGCGTAAGTATTTCCCTCAGTTTTTGAGAACCAAGGTATCAATCCAGTAAGAGCCCATGCTCAAGTCGCTCGTACCTGCACAAAGCGATAGCTACTCGGAACCAACGCGATTAGGGGTTGTCAAGCCCTTCACGGTCACTTACGAGAGTGAGATCTGATAGATATAATATTTTTGGTATTTTTGATATAAAGATGCAAAGTAAAAAGTAAAGGCAAAGTAAAAAAGCAAAACAATATTAAAGTGATGGAGATTGATATGATATGAATAGACCCAGGGGCCATAGGTTTCACTAGTGGCTTCTCTCAAGAGCATAAGTATTCTACGGTGGGTGAACAAATTACTGTTGAGCAATTGACAGAATTGAGCATAGTTATGAGAATATCTAGGCATGATCATGTATATAGGCATCACGTCCGTGACAAGTAGATCAAAACAATTCTGCATCTACTACTATTACTCCACTCATCGACCGCTATCCAGCATGCATCTAGAGTATTAAGTTAAAAACAGAGTAACGCCTTAAGCAAGATGACATGATGTAGAGAGATAAATTCATGCAATATGAAATAAACCCAATCTTGTTACCTCGATGGCAACGATACAATACGTGCCTTGCTGCCCCTTCTGTCACTGGGTAAGGACACCGCAAGATCGAACCCAAAGCTAAGCACTTCTCCCATGGCAAGAACTACCAATCTAGTTGGCCAAACCAAACGGATAATTCAAAGAGACTTGCAAAGATAACCAATCATACATAAAAGAATTCAGAGAAGATTCAAATATTATTCATAATAGACTTGATCATAAACCCACAATTCATCGGTCTCAACAAACACACCGCAAAAAGAAGATTACATCGAATAGTTCTCCACAAGAGAGGGGGAGAACTTTGTATTGAGATTCAAAGAGAGAGAAGAAGCCATCTAGCTACTAACTATGGACCTGAAGGTCTGAGGTAAACTACTCACACTTCATCGGAGGGGCTGTGATGATGTAGAAGCCCTCCGTGATGACGGCCCTATTCCGGTGGAGCTCCGGAACAGGCCCCAAGATGGGATCTCGTGGATATAGAAAGTTGCGGCGGCGGAATTAGGTTTTTGGCTCTTGTTTTGATCGTTTGGGGGTACGTGTGTATATAAAGGAGGAAGGAGTACGTCGGTGGAGCGCCGAGGGGCCCATGAGGCAGGGGGCGCGCCCTAGGGGGGGCGCCCCCCACCCTCGTGACCTCCTCTTTGATGCCTTGCAGTAGGGTCCAAGTCTCCTGGATCACGTTCGGTGAGAAAATCACGTTCCCGAAGATTTTATTCCGTTTGGACTTCGTTTGATATTCTGTTTATCTGAAACACTGAAATAGGCAAAAAAAACAGCAATTCTGGGCTGGGCCTCGGGTTAATAGGTTATTTCCAAAAATAATATAAAAGTGGAAAATAAAGCCCAATATAGTCCAAAATAGTAGATAATATAGCATGGAGCAATCAAAAATTATAGATACGTTGGAGACGTATCAGGGTTCTGGGCCTCTTCTTCTTTGGCATCGTCGTGCATACTGTCGATGTCCTCGGAGTTGTAATCAAGTGTGTCAGTCAAATCCTCTACCATGGCTATGAAGTGGGTGGCAGGTGGGAAGCAAAATTCTCCGCTGTCAGCCCCTAGTTCGGACCGGATATAGTTCGGTTGTGAGTCCTCTGCCAAGGACAGGTTCTTTAACGAGTTTAGCACATCGCCCAAAGGTGAGTGCTAGAAGATATCAGCGGCGCTGAACTCGAAGATCGATAAACGATCAAGTTCAGCGTCCACGGGCTCACGTGGTTCGAATCTTACGGCCGGAGACGAGTCCGGAGTTCCGGTGGCGAAGATGTCGTGAGAGGTTAAGTCTATGTGCGGCTCCAACACCATGGAATCTGTGGCCTCCGTGGTGGGGTTGATCCTCCCGTCCTCGGATGGCGCAGTCTACTCCGGCTCTAAGGCCAGAGCGGTTATAGGGGTGATCTCCTGGATGTAGTCTGATGACAGATTTAGGTCATGATCATCGGGGTGACCGGGGGTGGGAGCCGCGGTCTCGAATCCGGCGAAGATCGAGTCTCCATGGATGTCCGCAACGTAGTTCAAGCTCCCAAATCTGACCTGATGGCCAGGGACGTAGCAATCGATCTGCTCCAGGTGGCCACATGAGTTGGCCCGCAGTGTGAAGCCGCCGAACATGAAGATCTGTCCGGGGAGGAAAGTTTCTCCTTGGACAGCGTCACTATCGATGATTGAAGGGGCCATCAAACCTTTCATCGACGGCACAGTGGAACTCTCAATGAAAGCACCAATGTCGGTGTCAAAACCGGCGGATCTTGGGTAGGGGGTACCGAACTGTGCGTCTAAGGTCGATGGTAACATGAGACGAGGGACACGATGTTTACCCATGTTCGGGCCCTCTCTATGGAGGTAATACCCTAGGTCCTGCTTGATTGATATTGATGAATACGAGTATTACAATAGTTGATCTACCTCGAGATCATAATGGCTAAACCCTAGAGGTCTAGCTTGTATGGCTATGATAATGAAAATCTCCTCCGGACTAAGTCCTCCGGTTTATATAAGCACCGGGAGGATCTAGGGTTACACAAGGTCGGTTACAAATAAAGGAATCTACATATCCGGTCGCCAAGCTTGCCTTCCACGCCAAGGAGAGTCCTATCCAGACACGGGTACAGCCTTCGGTCTTCGTATCTTCACAGCCCATCAGTCCGGCCCATGGCAAACAGGTCGGATGCCCGAGGACCCCTTAGTCCAGGACTCCCTCACCCCTCCTCTACTCAAAAGAGAGCCGCTCGTCCAGATGCCCCTGGTCCTTTGACTTCTACTCCAAAGGAACAACACGCAAAGCATCCGCGTGAAGAGTCGGCCCCTCAAAGGAGCCAATTACAGGAGATGCTTGGAGCTCGGGTGCACATGGCGACCGTGGAGGCAGGCCGAAACATTTCCTCAGCTCACATGTAATGTCACTGCATTTTTGAGAATAACTTACCAAGGATCCTAATTCTTCCAATCCAATCATAGGCGACTCATTCCTCCTCTAACAATGGAGGGCATAAGGGTCGACAGGACGCCGGCTCCGAATAGTGGTGTGGGACCCTATCCTATCTCGGGATCTTCTCCCGAGGTACCTCAGCCAACGAATTCGAGGACCTGTTCGGTCACCACTTATGAGGTCTAGAGCTCCATGAACCACCGACGATGAAAAGCCTCTTTAAGGGATTCCGCCATTAATATCCAAGAGTTTAATGCTCTTAGCTTGGTGGATGCCTACCTCGGAGCAACCCGCTCTATCTTCGAGGAGGCGGTGGGCGTTTTATCTTAGGGTCTACAAGTAAGGTTTCATCCGAAACCACATTATTTTGGTTCCCTTGTGTCGGTCACAATTTGTTTGCTTAAAGGCAAATTTAAAATGCTGAGTATGGCAGTAGCCCCTAAGGCTTGGTACGGGCACCTGTGACCGTATCAAGGCTTGACACTAAGGAAGAACAACTCCTTTTATAGGGAGCGCGAGAGAAAAACAGTCAACTAGCCGAGGTACTCGACCAGACGAAGGGGAAGCTGAACACTGCTCTAGCCGAAGTGGAGCGCGTAAAAGAATTTACCCGAGAAGCACATGGTAAATCTTTCTGTTTTGCCTGATGTGCTTGTGGTGCAGTTATTCTGAAGTCGTATGAAATGGTGTACTTCAGCTGCTCAAGCCCTTGGTCACCTTGAAAGGGATCTCAAACAGGCCCGTGAAGATTTACAGTATGCAGAATCGCAGCGGCAGGCTGGCCAACACGTGTTAACCCGAAGAAGGAGACACGATTGCGCTGAGAGCTGAGAATGCCCGGCAAGCGCAGGAGATTGAAAATCTCAAAGATCAACTGGCCACTACCTAAGCGAAAGAGCGGCATACGAGCCAAACAATTTTTGGTAACCATTTGTATCCATTTGAAGATGTTTCTTGGTTGTGGTATCGCAAAACATAACCGATGGGCTAACGTGCATTTTCCTATTAGTTTCCCTAGTCGGTCAACCCCTTCAGGCTAATGAACCATTACCCGAGGACGCCATGACGCATTTGGCCATGGTGCATGACGATGCTCAGAAGTGTGGTGCGCCAAGATGGGCACGGAGGTCAAGGAGGTCAAAGTGTGCCCCCAATGAGAACCTGGTCGATGATGAATGGCCCATACCATTTAGGTGAGAGCTTGTGACTCTGCTTCTCTCGATGTAGTCTCATGACCAGATCTCCTATGCCGAATTCCTTTACGCGGACCTCCCTGCTATGATAACGTCTTGCTTGTTGTTGATAAATTGCAGAACGTGCCCGGGCTACATTATGTTCCTCCTCCAAGGCGTCCAAGGCATACTGCCAATCTAGCTCGGCCTCCCGTTCCTCGTACATACGTACCCGAGGTGCGTCATGGATTATGTCGCAAGGGAGTACTGCCTCGGCACTGTATACCATAAAGAATGGAGTACATTCACTAGATCGATTAGGCCTAGTGCGGAGCCCCCGTAGGATGGAATCTAGTTCCTCTACCCATTTGCAGTCTGCTTCTTTAAGGGAGCGTACTAGCCTTGGTTTGATACCACTGAGTATTAGTCCATTGGTGCATTCTACCTGTCCATTTGACTGCGGGTGATAGACAGACGCTTAGTCGAGCTTTATGCCCATCTTGGCGCACCACACTTTGAACTCATTGGCCGTGAAGTTTGTCCCGTTGTCTATTATGAGATTGTGGGGGATACCATAATAGTGTACTACCCCGAAGATGAACTCGATTACTGGGACTGTTTTGGCCGTGGTAACTAGTTTTGCCTCGATCCATTTAGTAAACTTGTCTACCGTGACAAGTAGATATTTATTTTTACGTGACCCGCCTTTAAGTGGGCCAACCATGTCCAGCCCCGGACTGCGAAAGGCCAGGTAATCATGATGGTGCGGACGGCTGTGGGGGGCATGTGGCTTTGTTTGGCAAACACCTGGCAGCCAGGGCAATGCTGTACTAACACTGTTGCATCAGCCCCTGCTATCGGCTAGTAAAAGCCATATCGGAAAGCCTTGTCGACCAAGGTACGAGCAGCGGAGTGATGTCTGCTCATGCTAGCGTGTATTTATTGAAGCAACACTCTCCCTTCCTCTTCGGATATGCATCGCTAGAGGACCCCCGTGGTGCTTAGCTTATAGAGCTAGCCCTCATGAACCTTATAGGACTTAGACTACCTTATGATCCGACGTGCGTCGGTTTGGTCTTCGGGGAGATCCTTGCGGAGTAAGTATGCTAGGAGTGGCTCGTTCTAGGTTGCAATGACTGCCATGACCTCGTGAGCCGAGGTTGTTTCTTGGATGGCCGATCCGCCCACTATGTCTTCCTCCGAGTCATCCTTGGGTCGGGCAAATTGCCTTACATAATTTGACTCTGATGTTTATCTGTCCTCATGCTAGACTACAAATGACTTAAAGATCCATTCAAGGAAGATGTTTTCGGGGACTTTGTCCCGTTTGGCACCCGTTCGGGCGAGGATATCAGCGACCCGGTTGCTATCTTGGGTGATATGATGAAATTCAAGCCCCTCAAACCTGGCCGAGATTTTTAAGACGACATTCCTGTAAGCTTTCATCTTCGGGTACTTTGCGTCGAACTCGTCGTTTACCTAGGAGATGACGAGGTTGGAATCTCCTCAAACCTCAAGGCATTTGAGCCCATTGAGACTGCAATCCGAAGTCCGTGTAAGAGGGCTTCGTATTCGTCCTCATTGTTGGAGTCCGTGTACATGATTTGTAACACATATAGAATGCTATCGCCAGTTGGCGATGTAAGCACTACTCTAGCCCCTAGCCCAGCAAGCATTTTTGAACTATCGAAATACATGGTCCAATGTGAGTATGTTCTGTATTCTCTGGGAGTTTGGCCTTTGTCCATTCGGCTACGAAGTCTGCCAGCACTTGAGATTTAATAGCTCGACATGGCCGGTAGGTTATTTCAAAGGGTAGGAGCTCTATGGCCCACTTGGCTATACACCCCATCGCACCCCGATTATTAATTATCTCGCTTAAGGGGATGTCAAATGCCACGGTTACCGAGCACTCATGGAAGTAGTGCTGAAGTTTTCGTGATGCCATGTAAACGGCGTAGGCTATCTTTTGATAGTGAGGGTAGCATGTCTTGCATGGGGTTAAGACCTCGAAGATGTAATAAATAGGCTTTTGGACTTGGAACTTGTGTCCCTCCATGTCTCGTTCGACCATGAGTACTGCGTTGACCACGTGGGTTGTGGATGAGATGTACAATATCACTAGCTCGTAGATGCCTGGTGCTGCCAAGATGGGGTTTGTGGTAAGGAGGGCTTTAATTTCTTCTAGGCCGCCGCTGCCTCCTCGGTCCATTTCAAAGTCTTTGTTTGTTTCAGGAGCCTATACGGAGGTAAGGCTTTTTCCCCAAGTCTTGACATGAAGCGACTTAGTGTCGCCATGCAGCCTGCTAGGTTTCGAACATGCTTGAGCTCGGTTGGAACCTCTAATCGGTCCAAGGCTCGTATTGTTTCCGGATTGGCCTCAATTCCTCGGCTAGATACGATGAAGCCGAGGAGCTTGCTAGTTGGTACCCCGAAGACACATTTCTCCAGGTTGAGTTTAATTTGATATTCCTGCAGGCTGGCAAATGTATAGTGGAGGTTGTCAACCAATCGCCCGACGTGTTTGGTTTTGACAACCACATCGTCGACATAGGCCTTGACGATTTTTCCGATATGTTTTTCCATGCATGATTGAATCAAGTGCTGGTATGTAGCGCCAACATTCTTCAACCAAAAATGCATTGTGTTGAAGCAGAATAGCCCATATGGCATGATAAATGCTATTGCAGCCTGGTCGGAGTCCTTGATCTTTATTTGATGATATCCTGAATATGCATCATGAAAGCACAGCGAATCGTGTGCGGCTATGGCGTCCACGAACCCATCAATGCGTGGTAATGGGAAGGGGTCCTTGGGGCAAGCCTTATTGAGGTCTTTGAAATTGACGCACAGGCACCAGGACCTATCATTCTTTGGTACCATGACCAGATTGGCAAGCCAGTCAGGGTGTTTGATGTCTCTTAGCAATCCGGCCTCGAGGAGTTTGGTCAGTTCCTCGCCCCTCGCTTGACGCTTGGGCTCGGAGAAACGCTGAAGTGCTTGCTTGATGGGCTTATAGCCCTTTAACATATTCAAGTTGTGCTCGGCAAGCCTGCGGGGTATTCCTGGCATATCCGAAAGATGTCAGGCGAATATATCCCAATTTTCCCAAAGGAAATCGCGTAGGGCCTCGCCAATCTCTGGCTCGTGGTTAGCACCAATTGATGCTATTTTATTTGGATCTGTGGGGTGTACTTGAAATTTGACTATGTTGTCGGCCGGCTTGAATGAGGTTGACTTCGGCTGTTTGTCGAGGATGACATCGTCCCGATCAACTTCGGGGCGTAATGACATAAGTTCCTCGGCCACGAAGGCTTTGGATAGGGATTCCAGGGCGAGTGACGTCATTTCGTTTTCGGCTTTCAGTGCTCTGTCAGGGTTGCTGAAGATGGTGATGATCCCGTTGGGGTTCGGCATTTTGAGCTTCATGTAGCTGTAGTGTGGGACTGCTTGGAACCTTGAAAAGGCGTCCCGCCCCAGGAGGGCATGATACCCGCTCTTGAAATGATTAATATGGAACATAACTCCTTTAGATCGGTAATTGTCTATGTTTCGAAGACCACATCCAAGGTGATTTTTCCGCTGCAACACGCTTCTCGTCCCATTATTATACCTTTAAAGGTGGTTTGTCTCTGCTCGATGCGCGATTTATCGATTTGCATCTTCTCCAGAGTATCCACGTATACCAGGTTTAGGCTGCTACCTTCGTCCATGAGTATCTTTCAAAGGCGGTAGCTGCCCATGATTGGGCCGAGGACCAACGTGACGGGGCACCTATTTGGGGTAGACCTCGGCTGATCTTTATGATCAAAAGTGATTGGCGTGTCTATCCACGTGTCCCGAGCTTGTATCTGTCGAATGGAATTTATTTCTCGGAGGGCCCGCTTGCGTTGGTTATTGGACGTAGAGGTTTCATAAATACCAGGACCTCATCGTTGCTCGAGGACTCTTCTGCATGCTAGGTTGTGCTAGTGAGGAGGGTTAGGCCTCCTTTAGCCACTTGCCTCATCACCCAGCAGCCGTGAAGGCTATGAGTGGGGTAGGAATTTAGCAAGACGTAGTGTATTGGGCATGGCTTATCCAAGAAACCATCTATGGTTATCCCAGAGCAGCTAGCGCTTTTTCTTCTTTTTTACGAGGTTTATCAAATGTAAGTGCATCTAGTGCCACGCCTAGTTGGTTTTGGAGTATTGACGACAAACTTGGTTGAGGGACTACTGTGTTTGTGGGATTCACAGGAGGACACATGTAAAAGTCCCCATTGATTCGGTTTACCCATCGATGATGAACCCTAAAAATGTATGAAGACATTGAAGATAATGGTGGTTCGTGAAGACATTCGTGTCGAAGATAATGACACGTGAAGACATTCGCTTGAAGATAATGGAGCGCGGAGACATAGTTTCTTTAGTAGTTCCATTTTTTTCATTCTCGAGTCATAGGAACCACCAAACTATTAAGTGGGGTTGAGGTAAACAAAGTCAGAAAACTAAAGTGACGCTCAACTAAAATCCTATGTCTTTGAGCGAAGACTAATGGGAGAAAATCTTATCCTGTGTTGGATAAGTCAGCTTTGCTTGGAGCCCAAGTCAAACTGCCGCGTGTGTTTGAAATCCAACTATTGGACACGTGTTGGTTGTCCATTGACCCATGATCATCTCAGACATATCATGCCGGGTTGCCTCTTGGCTATAAATAGCCCACCCCCTCTACCATAAATCGGTGGCTGCTCCGAGTTAAGAGTACGGCTTTTGTCGTTTGAGAGCAACCCACCTCCGGAGCCTTTGAGAGAGAATCCTTGCAAGGACAAACCCAAAACACCCAGAGCCCAAAGAGTGTTAAGCATCACTGAAGCCTTTCTGTTCCGAGTGAACCGAAGACTTATTACACTTGAAGACTGTGATCTTCTAGTCGGTTAGGCGTCACGTTCTGAGCATCCAAGAGTCATTGTGGATTGCCGATGAACAAAGTCTTTGAAGGTTTGAAAGTCTACCTTGAAGACTTACCCGAGTGATTGGGCAATGTCTATGGGACCTTAGCTCAAGGGGAATAAGGTGAAGACGTGGTCTTCTGAGTTCAATCTTAGCCTCCCTAACCAGACATACAGTTGTCACAGCAACTGGAACTGGTCTACCAAATCCTTGTCTTCATTGAGCAACTGGTTCTATCACTTCACTCCTTCACTTATTGTTTAGCTTCATGAAGTCTTTGCTTGCCTATTCTGTTCGAAGACATTGTGTGAAGACATTCCCTATAGTTGCATATTTGTCTTCATACTAGCTTCCAAATCTGATATGTCCTACCTAGCTACTACTTATCTTTGTTCATCACTTGTATTCATACATGGCTAGTGTAGTATATCTTCCGTTGTATTCTGTTTAGTTACTGTTATTATTGTTTGTCTTCGAATACATTGCTTGTTTCGAAGCCCTTCATAAAAATAGCCTATTCACCCCCCTCTAGTCGATAATTAACACTTTCATCAACCGAGTGTGCCGCGTGCGGAGATCGTACCAAGGTACGAGCCTATCAAGTTGCAGTTTGTTGCCACATATTGAATCTGTCTTTTTCGGTTCCAGCCAGGCGTCTTCGATGTTAAAAAATTTTGACACTAGATCAGATAGCTCTGGAAGTGTTTGAACATATCGGCGGGTAAGAGCGTTCGAAACGCCTGTATCCTTGCATCCCCATGGAAAGGCCGCTATTATATCTGAGTCCTGGTAGTCCGGTATATTGTCTTTCACAGACGAAAACATGTCCCAAAACTGCCTGATCGATTCGTCAGGTAGTTGCTTCACGTAGATGAGATCCCAGACATCGATTGGGCCCGAATTACTAGGGAAATACTCGATGTGGGAGGTGGGTGGGGGATTAATTTCAATCTTTATGGACCGTGGGCTTGACGCCCTGTCTCTTTGAGTTCATGAAGGGCGCATAGCCGCCAGACCGGCCGTGCTGATTTGAAGATCAGACTCATCGGCTGTTTCTGGCGGGCCGTTGTCAGAGTCACTTTCTAGGAAGTACCTCAACCCTTCGCCTTTTACGAGAAGTTTGGCCGGGGTCGAGGAAAGGTCGTGGATCGCTCCTTGCTCATGAAGGAGAAGGGGCATCTCTGCGATGGGGGTTTCGAGCACGGGGATCGTGTCTTGGAGATTGGAGTCGTTGACCAACGAGCCCATCGATCCTTTGTTGATCTTCACAATGGAACTCTCAATGAAAGCACCAGTGTCCGTGTGAAATCCGACAAACATCTGGGTAGCGGGTCCCGAGCTGTGGATCTCAGATCGGTGGTAACAGGAACACATGAGACGATGTTTACCCAGGTTCGGGCCCTCTTGATGGAGGTAAAACCCTACGTCCTATTCTTGTTTATATTGATGGAGATGTATCGAGTACAAGCTTGATCTACCTCGAGATCGTAAGTTGTGTTCTGACTGTAGGGCTAGGTGAATGTAATTGTGATTTGGTCCCCTCTACGGGCTAAATCCCTTGGCTTATATACTCACCGGGTAGGGCATCTGGGGTTACATAGTCGGTATCCAGAGGAATCGCATGGAGGCGGCAGGAGATGTCTTGGAGTATACATCAAGTTTTGACAGAGGCAATCATGATCATGCCCAGACACGCGATTTCTGGAGTCCACCTCGAATAGAAAGAGGGCCCACCGACCCATCCGAAGACTACAGCCCGGCTGGGTTAGTACGGCTGGGTTAGTACGCCTATATCCAGGACACCGTCAGTAGGTGAATTTTTCTCTTTACAATTTTCTGATGGTATGAAAAGAAACAACGCGGCCTTGGACGTCTATTAAGACTGGTTGCTTTGTTATCACACTTGTTGTCCCTAAACTCCAGCTCTGTTAATGGCGGGTGAACAAGAGGGAGATAATTTTGTGCAACGCGCAACTTTGCTGCTTTTTGTTCTCTATTTAGTCTGCTAGGAAACAAACTTGCTGTGGTGTTGCCCCATCTACCGGATCGTGCCAACTCCCACGCTCATGACCACACAGTGCACAAGCGTACATCTATGCCTCAGGATCGCACAAGACCGTGTCCGCATGCCTAAGCTAACAGAAAGAGCTAAAAAATAGCTAACTACCAAAGCATTGCCATGGCAGTAGGAAACACTGCCATGGAAGCCGAAACCCCCTGCCATGGCATGAAAACGAGACTGGTGTTGTCACGCTAAATTATTTGCTAACAAATTCCCCTAAGCTAGTTGCGATGGCTTATTTGACCTCGATCATACCAATGCGGGCACGCAACTCTTGGAACCGAGTGCTCCGAGAGATTAGGTGAGGATGTGCGCGAGCTAGTCACCGATGGCGATGTAGTCCATGTTGATATTCCAACCTTCAATGCACTCACGAATGAGGTCCTACCACACTTCAGTGTGTTTGCTCCGGTCTTGAAACACCGGTTTCTTTCACAACTGTATTGCGGATTTCGCGTCAATGAAGATCGTGGCGGCGCCAACGTCCTTCTCGAGATGTTGCTAAGAAACCTGCTCAGCAACACCACCTAGCATGTTGTAGTGGTTGCATTGATATACTCAGACTCGAACGAACACAAGGCCATAACCTTTTGCTTCTAGGACTGCCAAGTGACTGGGCTGCCACCCAGGATAAACAAGATGTTGAACGTGCTCTGCAAAGTAGTTTTGCACACCAAGCATTAAGATTTCTGTAGCATTTTGTGATGATGGGTTGGCAAACTGAGGCCGGTAGTTTGTAAGGCGAGCGTGGTAAACATAGGTAAGTACGTGGGAAGGATAATATGCCACGTCGCAGCGATAGGGCAATTGAGCTGGCATGTTGTCCAATGTGAGGAGAGGGCGGAAACTGTTTTGTGTTTATGCAGGAGATAATGTGTTGAAAGGAGTTGTCAGGGTTGGAGTAAGCCTCTATGGTAAGTTGCTATAGAAGATCAACGATGATGACGATAACATTTCTGCAGGTAATCAAACCCCCAGGGCCACCATTTAGCAGGACATATGTTTTACCTAAGGCAAGGATATCTTCAATCCAAGAGCCACATAAGCTCCTGGGCAGCCACACTGTTTAAGGATTGGAAGTAGGGGGTCCCAAGAGAGAGAGAATCAAAGCGCATAAGATAGAAGGGAGAAGATTAGGGCAAACTTTTTCTTAACAACAAGCTGGTCTATTTGACTTAGTTTGCTGCACAGCGGTCAATCAAGCTGTTAGTGTTTTTGGCAAAAGGATTAGTGAAAGCTATTTGTTTTTTGCAAAAAAACAGAAATTCGGTATTTTTTTCTCTATAACGTGGTCACAGTTATTTTTTTAGAAAAGGAGGATGACCCCTGGCCTCTGCATCTGGGCGATGCATACGACCACTTTTTTAATTATTCTCATAAGACCTTACAAAGTAATACAACAGTAAGACTAAAGTCGCCGTCTAAGCAACAAACTGTCGCTACACCTATCCAGTTGATGAAAGGATGCAGATAGCCTGGGCCTAATACCAAACAGACATCGCAGCCAAACCTAACATCTAAGACCTAAGGACCCATCCAGGACGCGTGCCGGGCATGGGTCTCGCCGGTCCGGCGTGCTCTCAGAGGCCGCCGCTGCCAACTGCCATCGCTCCATCTTCAGAACTGTACTGATGCATCAACCTTGCTCGGTCTAGCTATCGTCGACGCCACCACAGCGCCCAACGGTACCTCCTCCCTGCGCGCAAACAGCTGAGCACGTCGCGGTCGCCGCTGATACACCTCAGCACCATGCTGCCAAGTACCACCAGCCGACACAGCTTGAAGTCTTTGGAAGATCTGTCTTGCGTAGCACCTGCCGACCAGGCATGACTCAGCGTAGCACCTGTCGGCCAGGCATGACTTGACAGCTCCACTGAAACTCCGTGCAAGACGAAGCCGCTCCACCTCCCGCCTCTGTCTTCCAGCGCTGCTCCACAAACGATGCTCCCAAGAGAGAGACGGCACCGTAGTACCACCATCGTTCGATCTGGAAGACCAGATCCTAGGGTTTCCCCCGAAGCAGCACGAGTGGGTTGACAACATTTACACGACGATGCCTTCATCAAGGTAACGATGCAAAACGCTGCCATCGCCCGCCAACGGCTCGGTTGTCACCGGCAACTATGTCTCCCCAACTCGTAGCCGGGACTAGCTGACGGATCTCGAGATCCGATCACCCAGCCGCAGGCCGATCACCTCTAACGGAAGAGATGACCACCACCGCCGACTGCACCGGTCAGAACAGATCTGACGGAGGTGCCGCCTACGCGACCACCAGGCCCTCCACGCCGCCGCCGCCGATCCAAAGGCAGATGGCGCGCCGCCGCCGTCGCCGACCGCAGTGCCGCCGCCGCCCGAACAGGGCTGGTCGCCGCGCCCGCAGCCCGCGCCGCCTCCGATGCCGCCGCGCCACAGCCATCGCCGTTGCCGATCGGATCTGAGGCGCCTCCACATGGTTCGGGGATCCGCACAACCCCAGATCCACGGGAGAGAGGTGATGTCCTCCGCCACCGCTGTCGGCCCCCGGGCTTAGACCGGCGGCATCCCCCGGCGGCGGCGGAGGGTGGGGAGGAAGGAGTATGCGCCCCGGCGGCTGGGTAGGGAGCCGCCCGAGCCGCCCTAGCGGGGACGACGCGGGGGCTGGGACCTTTGTTGAGCCAGCCGGCTAGTCTCTTATTAAAATGAGGGAGAATTTCACTTCCCCGGCCTCTGCACCAACTAGGGATGCATACGACCATTTTAGTATGAGCACCAAGATAAACATGGTCCTCAGAATTTTTTAAATAAGTATCAAGATATTTTTTGATGAGTGGTTCCACCACACACCAAACTTGATCCGCAATAAATGGGGGGAAACCTCTGTGCATCACCCGTCAATTCTAGAAATTGAACTCGGGTCGTTAGGCTGCACAACCGCATGCCCAACCACTGAGCCAAGGCTCTCTTTGCAATGGTTTTATACAATGACCCCTCGATTTAGGGTCAGTCTTTTTGGCGGCTGAAAAAAATATGCCACCTCTTCTTCAACTTTTTTCATAAGCCAACTCTCTCATTCATTAGAAGCCTCGCCAAATTTACGAAACGACTTATTTTTTAATCTGGATAGAAGCAATTTATTATTTAAGCCGCCCAAAAAAACGGACACTTAGTTGCTTCATGTGCAGCCTCGCCAAATTTACGAAACGACTTATTTTTTAATCTGGATAGAAGCAATTTATTATTTAAGCCGCCCAAAAAAACGGACACTTAGTTGCTTCATGTGCAGCCTCGCCAAATTTACGAAACGACTTATTTTTTAATCTGGATAGAAGCAATTTATTATTTAAGCCGCCCAAAAAAACGGACACTTAGTTGCTTCATGTGCACCCCCCCCCCCCCCCTCTCTCTCTTCTGGATCATTGTCTTGGCAACCCGGCCAAAAGAGAAAGTATCCATTTTGCAGTCAAATCAAAGTACCGACCCATGAACTTGTTTGATTTTTAATTTTTTTTGAAAGACAGCGGGAGTGAACTTGATTGAATGAACCCTCGCTTGTTGGGATTGCATGTGGAGGAGCAGTACGACAGGCCAACACTTTGGATGAGAACTTGTGTATGTCCACCTATCGTTTGGTACGCTCATTTCCAGACGCGGGACATGTCGACAAGGAAAAAAGAGTTGAATGGCGATTCAGACAAATATAAATATGTGGTCATGTCAAGCAGCAAGGAACCACACAAAAACCCGTGTACAGAAACGTTATCTTCTCGAAGAATTTTGCCACCCAGCTCTCGTGTAACGCCGCCCGTGAAGCGTCATGACAAACCAAAAAAAAAAACCCAAGGGACGGGGACGGCCGACGACACATGCATGCATGCCGTCTCGTCTCTGACAACGAAGCGGCGGCGGCAGAGCCCACCCCCGAGACGTCCCGACCCTCTCCTTCTCAACCTCCTGCCGTTTCATAAATACGAGTACCAAGTTAAGCAGACGACGTTCAAATCAGAGCCGCTTCCATCATCTCTCGAGAATGCGCGGCTCGCACCTGCTCCTGCTACTGGTGGCGTTCTCTTCATTCCACGGCCACCTCGCCGCCCGCCATGGCCGGAGGCACGCGCCTGCAGCCGTCCCCGTCGTAGGCTCCGTCCGCTCTGGCGGAGCGGCCACGGATGCTGCTTCCTCAGGTGCGCTATGTACCACGTAGTTCATGCTGCAAAGAGTCATCAGCTAGCTTGTGTTGCCGGCCGGCCGGGCGAAAGTACTAACATCTGGACACGATTCTTGTACCGTGTCGTCGATTCCAGGCGGGGCGACAGCCATCCGGTGCCACGACGGGGCCGTCTGCAGCGAGAAGGGCCTGTTTTTCCCGCCGATTCCGCTCGTGCCGGAGCCGCCGAACATCGGGGGCGTGCCCATCCCGCCGAACCCGATCACGCCAGCGCCGCCGTCGCTCATCCCGCCGGTGTTCCCCGCGCCATCTCCGCCGTCCATCCTGCCGCCGCTCGTCCCGCAGCCGCCGCCAGCTTCGCTCATACCGCCGGTGCTGCCGTTGCCGTTTCTTCACCCACCGCCTCCGCCGCCACCGCCGCCGTCCATCCTACCGCCGGTGCCCTTCCTCCCGCCGTTGATCCCTGGCGTGCCGCCAGCTTCCTCCTCGAACAACGGACGACCGGTGAAACCATGAGAAAGATGCTGGTCTTCCTGCCCTATGAGTTATCTATATATTGTGAAATCTTGTACCGGAAATACTCCACTTTATGGCTGTGCACTGTGCATGTGTCGTGGTTTTTGGTTTGTGTCCACCGATTATTATTTGGAGATATTATCACGATTCATAGAACATATTTTTTATGTTCAGCTTGTTGTTAGAATTTTAAAGTTACGAATTTATGATTACTTATGTTCTCGTGCAAATACGGTCACATGTACGCAGGCGTATCCATCCCTTGCATGGCGCTAGGGTGACTACGTTACACCATTTTTGCAGGAACAACGCTTACCTTATTTATAATTATGTCCGTATAAATCATTCACACATAATAAATACTGGTAATTAAGTCTGTGGCCCCACTTGACAGTCGGCCTACTCTTTCTACCTGTGTGGGACCCACTTGCCAGTGGATGCAAGAAATATTTGAAGATTTAGAATTAACTGCGCCGCGAGGATTGGAACCAGGAACCTCTTCATTCCTACCCTCACTACCCTCACCAAAAACCTCTTCGCTCTCGTCGCCGGTGCTAACCACCACAATGGACATTTTTTCTGTCTAGAACTATATGTTGTTAATTGTTATATTGTTCAACATGACAAATAAATTCTTTTTTGTGGCTGGGACAACCATAAATTCAACCATATACAAAGACAATGACTATGTTAGCAATAAGCTTGCTATAATATAGAGTTATCTGAATGAATTTAGAGGGTGCGTTAGTTTTTTCATTCCGCACAAGAAAACTTTGGTTGGTTTGAATTCCTATGTCAAAATGGACTTGGATCACTTAAAATTAAAATCCAGTTTTGTACTGCTGCGATAGGTCAGTTTTCTTCACACCTCTAGGTCTAGAGTTCAAATCATGAGGCACAAACATTTTGATCATTTTTGTACCAAATATGTTTTTTGCAAAAATATAACCTACACAAGATTCAAACCTTGGCCAATTGCCAGGTAATTAATGGACTAACCATCAGGATAGAAATGATATATTCATGCACTATATTTTCTTTTATCTAGATTTTTAAATTTAAAATTATTTAAATTAAAAATTTGTTATTTTGTCTGAAAGAATTTTTTACCAAATCGAGGGTGGGCAATTTTATTTGCCATTTCGAAATTAATACTTGTTCATGTGTCTAAGGAGAAGCACATAATTTTATATGTTTTGGCAACGGTGACTACTCGAGGATGAGCGGATTTTTCTTCCCAAAATTTATTCAAATGGATTTTGAATTCAAAAAAAATTGGCACTAAAATATATAAAATTGAAACTAGAAAAGAACAAAGCTTGGGCACGTTCCAACGGTTAGTACTGCACATCCGCTAGGTGACCCCAGCTTGCCAGTTCGAGTCTCTCCCCATTGCATCTTTTTGCGTGTAAATATCTGCTAAAACTGAAGAAGAAAAAACGATGGAGACCATTGATATTGATGTGAAAATATCACCTAAACCCTGCTTTCACTATAAAGTAAAATAAGTTTTTTTTTGAGAGTACGCCAATGGCGTACCATATTTTTATAGAAGGAAGCAAAGACATTTACAAGAAGTGACACCCAAATGCGAACATTCAGGTATCCACACACCCACTCCAACACCAAACATAGAAAAAACTAGGCTATTCTCACGAAACGTTGTAAACCTTCTACACCTCCTGCCGCAAGTTTCCACTCTGCCAACTCATCTAGAATCCACCTCGCTGCCTCCCTAGGTCGCATTTGTTGGTTAACTCTGTTAAAAACCCTTGCGTTCCGTTGCTTCCACAAAGTCCAGATGGTCCCAATAAACAAAGTATCGAAACCCCTCTTCTCCGCCTTCTGGAAGCTGACCCTGACTCTCATCCACCAGTGAAAGGTGGGTTCCCCTGCCTCCTGATCTCCGATGTTGATATGAAGTGTGTCCCAAAGTGTGCACCAGACCTCCTTGGCATACGTACAGCTGGATAGGATGTGATCGGTGTCATCCTGATCCCGCAGGCAGAAAAAGCACGGGGAAGGCTCGTCCTGCAGGCCGTGTCGCGCTCTCCGATCCGAAGTCCAAATCCTGTACTGCATGGCCAGCCACGCGAAAATCTTACACTTCAGAGGCGCCCAGCTCCTCCAAATGCCACTAGCAAAAGGTGGTCGTGGCAGGTCAGAGCAAAGGCTACTATAGATCGCCTTCGCCGAATAGGCACCCGTGGTGGAGCAAGACCAAGCAAAACTGTCAGGCACATCCGGGTTCCTAGCCACCGAGGCCACCGCCTGACATAAATGCATGCACTGGAGTTGAGCCATGAAAGAGGTCTCGGGTTGACAGTCCAGAACCCATCTACCATCCGTCAAGCCCTCCTGCACCGTTCTGGACTTAATAGTTCTTGGCTGCACCGTGTCAAGGATCAGGGGTGCGATGTCTATGACCGCCATTCCATTCATCCACCGGTCTTTCCAGAACAAGATCTTCTCGCCTGAACCAACCTCAATCCGCACCAGGCTGTCAAACACTTCTCTCGCATCATGGTCATCCATCATTGGTAGCCCTTGCCACGGCCTAGAAGGCTCGGTCCTTCGAAGCCACTCCCAACGAGCTCTCAGCGCCAAAGATTGTAACTTCAGGTTTTTGATTCCAAGCCCTCCATTACACTTGGGTCTGCAGATATTATCCCAAGCGACTAGGCACTGCCCACCATTCACCTTGTCCTTACCAGCCTAGAAGAAAGATCGCATCCACTTGTTAATCTCCTCCAACACCCAGGCAGGAGCATCCGCAATCATGAGATGATGTATCGGCCTAGCCGAAATGACTGATTGCACTAAGATGAGTCTGCCCGGGCGTTGAATCAATCCCCTCTGCCAAGCCGGGACGAGATGCCTAACTTGATCCAGCAAGGGCTGCCAATCTGCTTTGGTGAGGCACTTGACTGCCAACTGCAGGCCTAGGTATTTGCACGGGAACTCTGCTATTGTGCACTGCAGCAGGGCAGCTACCCTTGCCTTATCCTCCTCCTCCCCTCGGATCACCACCGCAGATGACTTCCTGTAGTTAACGTGCAGTCCCGAAGCCACTCCAAAAGCATCAAGTGCAGCTCTAACAAAACTTAGCTCCTGGGTAGTCGGCTTGATGAACAAAGCCACATCATCGGCGTAGATCGAGATCCTCTGGACAGCCGCGATCCCCACCATATCAGTAATCACTCCCAACTCCAGGGCTTTCCTGACAATAGCCGTGAGCGCATCCATAGCCAATATGAAAAGAAGAGGGGAGACGGGATCCCCTTGCTGCAGACCGCACGCCAGTGCAATGCTTTTGCCCGGAACCCCATTTACGATCACCTTAGTGCTAGCCGTTCGAAGAAGTATAGCCATCCAGGATCTTCATCTCACCCCAAAACCCTTCGCTGCCATAACCTCGAAAAGGAAGGGCCATGAAAGCGAGTCAAAAGCCCGAGATATATCCAGCTTTAGAAACACTCCTGGTTTCTTCCTTGCATATATCTTCCTGGCCACCTGCCTGACCAACATGCAATTATCATGAAGGTGTCGGCCCTTGATGAAGGCCGACTGGTTTGCCTCCACAATCGTTGGCATGCGCTTCCTAAGGCGATTCGCAAGGACTTTGGCAATCAACTTTGGCACACTATGTGTCAGACTAATTGGCCTGAAGTCCCCAACCTCCTCAGCGTCGGACCTCTTGGGGATGAGCACGATGTGAGCCTTATTCAATTTTGCCATCCCTCTGCCATCTCCAACATAGAACTTCATGATAGCCGCCATGATGTCTCGCTTGATGGTAGCCCATGCTCTTTGGTAAAAAGCTACAATAAACCCATCCGGGCCAGGGGCGCGGTCCGGTGGCATTTCTTTAATCACCTTCCACACTTCATCCTCAGTAATCATATCCTCAAGCTCCGACAAATCATACTGTTGCATGCCTAGGTACTGCAAGTCCAGAGAGAACTCCCGTGCACTATCCCTGCCGATGAGATTCTCATACACCCGGCCAAAGAGATCCTCCTTATGCTTTTGCTCCGTAATGACCACCCCATTACTCTTAATGTGTGAGATGAAGTTTTTAGATCTGCGCCCATTCGCGACCGCTTGGAAAAGTTTGGTATTAGCATCACCTTCCTTCAACCATTTCATCCTTGATCTCTGACGATCAATCGTACGTTCCATAGCAGCCAGCCCCAATAAAGTATGCTTGAGTGTTTTCCTGAGCCAAACCTCCTGTCTGTCAAGAGGTCGCATCTCCTGGGCAATATCCAGTCTATGGATGACCCATGTAGCCACTCGCATAAGTACCTTTACGTTGCCCATCCTCCTCTGCCCCCATGCTTGGAGATACACGGCCGCGTTACGCAATAGCGCATCCAACCTCTTATAGGGATCAACAATCTCAGGGTCACAAACCCACGCTTCCTTGACCGCTTCATCGAAACCATCCAACTTTGTCCAAAACATCTCGAACCAAAATCTCTTCTTAGCACAGAAACCCGCACTGGTAGTGAGGAGTAGGGGTGCGTGGTCAGACACACCAGTTGACAACGCTTGTAGCAGGTAATCATTGTTATCAAGCTCCCACTCCACGGTAGTAAGGACGCGGTCGATCTTGGTCAAAGTGGGGGAGTCCCTCTCATTTGACCAAGTGTACCTCCTGCCGTGCATGTACATTTCCTTCAACTCATGGTCGTCCACAAAGTCCCTAAACATCCCCATCACCCTTCTATTAACATTAGTGTTTCTTTTATCGGCAGCGCTCAAGATCATATTAAAATCACCCAAGACCATCCACGGTCCATGACAAGTCATGCGTCTTCTTCTCAACTCCTCCAAGAATTGGCCTTTGGCCTCCACCTCTTGCGGACCATACACCACCGAGATCCACCATGGATCTCCCACCTTAGTATGCACCATGCCCGTGAGAAAATAGGTGTCTAGCGCGAAGCTATCCACCGTGAGCACCGTACTATCCCAAGCCAACAAAATACCTCCCCCTAGTCTCCACGGCCGGCAAATACACATGACCATCAAACGATGGCCCAAGACATTGCATAACTAAAAAATGATCCAGTACATCCAGCTTGGTCTCTTGGAAGCACACCAAGTTCACCCTAACCGAGCTAACAAACTCCCTAACCGCCTTCCTCTTGGACGGGTTGTTGAGACCCCGGACATTCCAACATAACACTTGTGGTTGTATATCCATAAGGGATACGAGAACTCCACCACCCGCACACAGCCTCTCACTGCGCGCTCAGCATCACCACATTATCTCCTTCCATCATATGTGGCTCCGGCATGACCTTACCAAATAGGCCAGCGATGATACGGACATGCTGCTCCCTTAGAGGTGAGTCGAAGAGAGCTTGGAGCTCTCTGACCATGCCATCATCAGCCACAATCTCTTCAGGCGCAATCCCCAAAGCATGAAGAAGCACATTTTCTGCTGGTTTTCCCTTAGCACTGCTTGAGGAGGCGCCCTTCTTGTTTGCCCTGGTCACACGCTTCGGAGTGAACGGTATCGCCTCTGGCCTTAACGTGGCCGCTTGGACCTCCTTGAGAAGAGGTGGGGCCAATTTCTTGATTATATTTGAGCAGAAGCTCTTCAGCTTGTTGTATGCCATGGCCTCCTGTGTTGTCATGCCCATAGTATCCTCCCCAGCACCACACAACGCGAGCGCATCAACCTCCCCAGTGCCCGCTGGCTCAGGCTGTGGTACGTGCACGTTGTCGTTGCATGCATGGTTCACATCCGGCGCAGCTTCCAACGGGTCCCCAATTGGCTCACCAATCCCCACCAAATTAGCTTGATTCCCCTCTGGAGGGTCCCGCCTCGCACTCTCCTCAATCACCATCAAAGTCCTCATGCCCAACCTCGAAGTCGACCCATCATTGGTGGCGTGCGGCCCAAGCTCCGGCCCTTCCACCACATCACACCGCCTGTTCTTGTCCTGACCCGAGGCGGCCATATGTCCCTCCTGGGTGTCTCGGGATCCATCCCTGTCCTTATCCACACGCGCTGGGTCGTTCCAGACTGAGTAGCCATCCACGTTCCTTCCTGGGTGGGGCTGAGAATCTGTCCCTACCTCCTCAGCATTTGTCGCCATCCTTCCTGTCCCCCCCTAACTCCACAACGGGCAGAGGATGGGGCGTGTCCGTAGTGAGGACCGGCCCCACTGACCCATCCTGTCGGCCAGTCACGGCCGGGATCACCTGCGCAGCTGGCGACCCGTCCACTTGTCGATCCACCAATTGTGGTGCCCCCTCCCGCCCAACTCTAGAATCTTCCTCCCCGTCAACTTGTCCTGCGTGAGGATTTGAAATCCCAACTGCCCTACCGCCTATCCGGTCAAAAGCGGACTGTCTGACCGTGATTCTGTCCCACACCGTTGTCATCGGCCCCACCGTAGTGGGCGCCACCTCGTGCACCGCCTCCATCGGGAGGAGCTGCCAGGGCGTCGCTCCGCCATCTTCTCCACCTCCGGCCACGCATCGGTGAGAACCCCCAAATAATATTTTCTTCAAAGACATTCTTGGTGTAGTGTTTGGCACACGACATGTGCGTGCATGTTGTCATGAGTGCGAGCCCCGTATGTCCTTTTTATTTCTCATTTCACTCAAACCACCACTTGCGACAAATAGAACCCATATGTCAAGGAGAGATTTATTCATCTAGCATGTTGTCAAGCGGGACCCACATGTGCTGATGAGGGGCTTATGCGCATTAAATACAAAGCAGGAGTGTTTTTTCTAAACGAGCATGTCGCCCCGTGCTGTTTCGACCATTGAGAGTGGGCCATAGCACGCTGGCATATGCGCAGGATACATCTGGATACAGATAAAGTGAACATATTTGCACGACAATACAAGTTGGCTGACGACAAAGCCGTATTTTTAAAGTTCTAGCCCCAAACTAAACATTCAGAGCAAGTTCTATGACTCATGGTGATATTTTTAAAGTTCTATCACCAAACTAAACATTTAATACATCGAACGAATTTGAATGTACAAGTTGGCTTCAAATAAAAAGTAAACGCTGGGACACTAGCTGAAAACTAAGAATTACATGGAGAAACCAGGCTCCCAAATGAAGCTAAACTAGGTAGAAGTCCCCGCCAGCCGCCGCGGAGCTGCTGGTGAGCGGAAGTCTGCTAATGGAGTGAATGTGTCTCTAGATCATGCAAAATGCTCCCGACCCGCAAAATTCCGGCTAATATGTGGTTCCGGGCCATTTTATTGCTCGGACTGAAACCACATATCGGCTTGGCATGGATAAAATTCCATGGGCTGCTCTAAATCCACCCCCTCCACTGCTATCATTGGTTCTGCACCCGATTTAGGGTTAGCCCCCGGATCACTCCTTCGCCGCGAATCGAACAACTCGGACAAGCGGTTCCTCCCTTTCTCCGCCTCCATGGTTGACATCTCTAGTAGATCCATGGCTGAATCATTTAGGTGCGACCCTGGAGACCCTAGAAGGAGCGGCGGATCCACAAAGGTCGTGGCAGCGACGCGGAGGAGCACCGCCTCCGCAGCTCGACCGCTGTGAGCAAGCGCGCCCGCCTTTGAGGGAGCCGTTGGGCTGCTTGTGTGCGCCGCTCACCCACTCGCACGACGTGCAGGAGGGAAGCTTCCACGTGTGCCGGGCGTGGTGGTGGTCAGCGATGATGAGAACTAGGTGGGGAACATATTGGTGCAATTCCTTGCCCCTTTGTGTTTTGGAGATTGTTGACACAAACAGTAAGGGATTGGTTTGTTTGCTTGTAGACACAGAGAGAAATAATCTCTAGAGTACTTAGAAGAATGCTATATTCTTCCCTGAAGTTTAACTTCACTGAGGAACATTTCTATTGCAGACAAGAAAGAGATACATTTCGAGAAGAGAGTATACCAAGAAGATTGTGTGAAAGAGTTGACATCTTAAAATTATTGCGGATGCGAAGCAAATTTTATTCGGTGTGTACGAAGAAGAATGATTATAGTCGAGAAGATTGAAGGCGACACGAAGATGTAGGATTCGTTTCGTTGTTCTTTTTCTCTCTTTTGAGTCATAGGACCTCTGTACTATTGAGAGGGGTATGGGTTCTCGAAGCTTAAGTCTGTTGTGTTGCTTAGCTGAAACCTATGCAAGACTAAGAGAAATCTCTTCATCCACCAAAATTTTACTTGTCAGCCAGAGACGATCTTCCTTTGAGCTGCGACAGATAACTTTCGGACCAATGAGTTAATATTAATTGTTCCTCAAGTAATGTTACTTTTGTGCTTGAAATTTGACCATTAGAAACATGCCAGATGGCCATTGGTTAGGCTTTGTGTCCTAAATTGTCATTTCCCACCACGGAAGGTTGCAACTATAAATAGCCACCACGCTCCAACATTTTTTGTTGGCTGCTCCGCTTGAAATGTTGAGAAGTTGATTTAGCACCCCTCTCGAGAGATTTGAGTGTAAGATCCAGTGAGGGAAAATCAAGAGCCGAAACATAGATAGTGGTTGAGCATCACAGTAGATATCTGAGTTAGAACACTTGTACATATTACTCTTAAGAGTTGCACACTCTCTAGACAGATAGGTGATGGCTTGAGTGTAGAAGAGTAATTGTCTTCACCAAGCAAAGTCTTAACCAACCAAGAGTAATTGTGGTTCATGAAGAAGTCTATCGAAGGTTTGTAGATTGTTGATAAGAATCTACCCCGAGTGAGTTCAACTAAAGTCTGGTAAGCTTTGGGTTGAAGGAGAACAGGACAGACAGAGGTTTTCTCTTGTGTTCAATCACAAGTCCCTCCAACCAGACGTAGCTCTTTTGTAGAAGAGTGAACTGGTCTACAAATCATCTATCAAAATCGATCACCACTGGTTCACTCTACTCTACTTCATTTCTTTAGTAGTTTATTTTCTATGTTGTGTGTCTCGATAGATGTCACTAATTGTAAGTGCATCTAGTGCCACCCCTAGTTGGTTTTGGAGTACTGACGACAAACTTGGTTGAGGGACTAATGTGTTTGTGAGAATTGTAGGATAACATAGGTAGTAGTCCCTTATTGATTCGGTTTACCTACCGGAGATGGCCCCTAAAAATGTGTGAAGACATTGAAGACAATGGTGCTCTGTGAAGATATTCACAGTGAAGATTATGACACGAGAAGACATGCATGTGAAGACTATGGAGTGCGAAGACGTAGTTGTTTCTTAGTTTTCTTTTCTTCTTTGTTGAGTCATAGGAACCACTGTACTGTTAAGTGGGGTTCAAGTGAAAAAGTCAGAGTGACTGAAGTGATGCTCAACCAAAATCCTATGTCTTCGAGCGAAGACACTGAGAGCAAATCTCATCCAGAGCTGGATGAGTCAGCTTTACTTGTAGCCCAAGTCAAGCTGCCGCGTGTGTTTGAAATCCGACTGTTGGACACATGTCGGTTCCTTAGTAATCTAGGGTCATTTCGGACATATCATGTCAGGTTGCCTTCGGGCTATAAATAGCCCACCATAAATTGGTGGCTACTCAGGGTTAGTGCACGGCTTTTGTCGTTTGACAGCAACCCACCTCCGAAGCATTTGAGAGAGAGATCCTTGCGAGGACAAAGCCCAAAACATCCAGAGCCAAAGAGTGTTAGGCATCACTGAAGTCTTTCTGTCCGCGTGACCTGAAGACTTGCTACACTTGAGGACTGTGAATCCTCCAGCCGGTTAGGCGTCGCGTTCTGAGCATCCAAGAGCCATTGTGGATTGCCAGTGAATGAAGTCTGTGAAGGTTTGGAAGTCTACCTTGAAGACTTACCAGAGTGATTGGGCAAGGACTGGGTGTCCTTAGCTCAAGGGGAATAAGGTGAAGACGCGGTCTTCTGAGTTAAATATCAGCCTCCCTAACCAGATGTATAGTTTTCACAGCAACTAGAACTGGTCTACCAAATCCTTGTCTTCACCAAGCAACTAGTTCTATCCTTCACTTCCCTTTACTTTAGAGTTTGTCTTCATGAAGTCATTGTCTGCCTGTCTGATCTGATTGACTTCAGTGAGTGAAAGTCTATCAATTGTTTGGCTTCATACTGTCTTCCATCCTGATCCATACTACCTAGCTATCGATAGTCTTCGTGCTTTCACTTCATTGCTTACTTGACTATGGCTTGTCTACTGTAGTCTACCTTCCACTGCATATCGATTGGTTCATTTCTACTGTTTGTCTTCAAAGACCTCATGTTTTGAAGACTTCCGTAAAAATCACCTATTCACCCCCCTCTAGTCAATAACTAGCACTTCAATTGGTAACAGAGCAAGGTGCTCCCTTGTTCTGTGTGATTCGGTTTAACCACCTGGACTTTTAGCTATGTCGACTGCAGGGATAATCAAGGTCTCTGCTGCATGCCCGGTCTTCACCCCTACTGGAAGAATAAGATGCGCATGCATCTTGAAGCCATTGATGTCGACCTCTGGTATGTCGTCAAGAATAGCATTCCCAAGGTCGGTGAAGGTGTCACCACTGTTGATGTCAAGCGGTTCATTCAACCGGATTCAACTGCCAAGAACATCATCTGTGGTCATCTGACCAAAGGACAGTATGGCCGTGTGAGTGCACTGGAAACTACGAAGCTGGTCTGGGACTGGCTCTCGAAGGTCAACGAAGGCGTCTCAACTCAGAGAGATTCAAGGATTGATGTTCTTCGCAACCTCTTCAACCGCTTCAAGAGAAACGACAATGAGAATGTCCAGCTGACATTTGATCGCCTCACTGATATCACAAATGAGCTTCGAGCACTTGGCGCCACCGAGATCACCAAGCACGAAATCATCAAGAAGCTCCTGAGATCACTTGACAGCTCATTCGACACACTGGCCCTGATGATTCAAGAACGTCCTTGATACGTCTCCAACGTATCTATAATTTTTAATTGTTCCATGCTATTATATTATCTATTTTGGATGTTTAATGGGCTTTAATATGCTCTTTTATATTATTTTTGGGACTAACCTATTAACCGGAGGCCCAGTGCCAGCTTCTGTTTTTTTGCCTATTTTAGAGTTTCGCAGAAAAGGAATACCAAACGGAATTCAAATGGAATGAAACCTTCGCGATGATCTTTCTTGGACTGAAAGCAAACCAGAAGACTTGGAGTGGAAGTCTGGAACTCTGTGAGGCGGCCACGAGGCAGGAGGGCGCACCTAGGGGGTAGGCGCGCCCTCGCCCTCATGGGCCCCACGTGGATCCACCGACGTACTTCTTTCGCCTATATATACTCTTATACCCTAGAAACATCGGGGGGAGCCACGAAACCACTTTTCCACCGCCGCAACCTTCTGTACCCGTGAGATCCCATCTTGGGGCCTTTTCCGGTGATCTGCCGGATGGGAAATCGATCACGGAGGGCTTCTACATCAACACCATAGCCTCTCGATGAAGCGTGAGTAGTTTACCATAGACCTTCGGGTCCATCGTTATTAGCTAGATGGCTTCTTCTCTCTCTTTAATCTTCAATACAAAGTTCTCCTCGATGTTCTTGGAGATCTATTCGATGTAATACTCTTTTACGGTGTGTTTGCCGAGATCCGATGAATTGTGGATTTATGAACTTGATTATCTATGAATATTATTTGGTTCTTCTCTGAATTCTTATATGCATGATTTTATATCTTTGCAAGTCTCTTCGAATTATCGGTTTAGTTTGGCCTACTAGATTGATCTTTCTTGCAATGGGAGAAGTGCTTAGTTTTGGGTTCAATCTTGCGGTGTCCTTTCCCAGTGACAGTAGGGGCAGCAAGGCATGTATTGTATTGTTGCCATCGAGGATAAAAAGGCGGGGTTTATATCATATTGCTTGAGTTTATCCCTCTACATCATGTCATCTTGCTTAATGCGTTACTCTATTCTTATGAACTTAATACTCTAGATGCATGCTGGATAGCGGTCGATGTGTGGAGTAATAGTAGTAGATGCAGAATCATTTCGGTCTACTCGACACAGACGTGATTCCTATATTCATGATCATTTCCTTAAATATCTTCATAACTATGCGCTTTTCTATCAATTGCTCGGGAGTAATTTATTCACTCACTGTAATACATGCTATCTTGAGAGAAGCCACTAGTGAAACCTATGGCCCCTGGGTCTCCTTCTTATTATATTTCGTCTCTTTTATTTACATCGCATCTCGTTTACTATTTTGCAATCTTTACTTTCCAATCTATGCAACAAAAATACCAAAAAATATTTACTTTACTATCTTTATCAGATCTCACTTTTGCGAGTGACCATGAAGGGATTGACAACCCCTTTATCGCGTTGGTTGCAAGGTTCTTGATTGTTTGTGCAGGTACTAGGTGACTTGTGTGTTGTCTCCTACTGGATTGATACCTTGGTTCTCAAAAACTAAGGGAAATATTTACACTACTTTGCTGCATTACCCTTTCCTCTTCAAGGGAAAACTAACACATGCTCAAGAGGTAGCAGTCCTGACTTCAAGACTCTCGATTCGTCTGAAATACTTGAGAGGTTCAACACACATGAGTTCCAGTTATCTGAGAGGAGAGATATCTATGGCCCCAACTATGGCCTAACCCGGGCTTTGAAGGCAAAGGTTGTGTGCTCATCAGAAGAAGAATCTGACTGCAGCTCTGGGGATCCTAAAGACATTGGAAAGGAGCTAGCTATGCTCATGAAGATGTTCCAGAAGTTCTCCAAGAAGAAAGGATTCAGAAAGTCTTCAAGATCCAGCTCATGAAATGATGAAGCCTCCTCTCGTGACCACAAGAAGAGAACATGCGACAAGTGCAAGAAACCTATTCACTACATCTCTGAATTTCCTCAATGGGACAATGAGACCAAGAAGAAGAAGAAGAAGAAGAAGAAGAGCAAGGAATATGATTCTGATGACAACAAGAAGAAGAAATCCTCAAAGTCTTCTTCAAAGTCTTCATCAAAGCCTTCATCATACAAGAAGAGCTCATCAAGCAGGGCTCGTGCGTTTGTTCGCAAGGAGATGGATTCATAGGAGGAGTCTTCTTCTGAGTAGGCAGAGGAGGAGTCCGATTCAGGCGTGGCAAGCCTGGCTCTAGCTTCAGCTTATGTCGCCAAGTCCATCTTCAACACTGAAGACAATGGCCTCATCGCTGACGCCGATGCTGATGATGAGTGAAAGGGCATTTCCCTACTTTATGTTTTGGATGATGATGACAACCCTTTGTGGTCTAATCGTATGCTATATGTTCCAGGTTCTCAATGCTTAGGCTTACATCGGATTGCTATTGCCTCTCGAAGGAAAAGATCGAAGACGTGTCCTCTATGCTTTTATTTTCTTTGGTCGTAGAGTACCCGTACTATCAAGAGGGAATCCTCATTAGGAAGCTCTGGGGGAATCAGTTCATGTACACTTTCCTCACCCCTTCCTTGTCTTCCTCAGTTGTGTGTGTGAGAGAGAGAGTTCCCCCTGTCTTTCCCTCTTGTTTCTGCTCTTCCCAGCGGTTGTACCGCTCCCTGGAGCGGTTGTACCGCTGTAGCTTGACGCTCTCCAGCTTTGACCGAGCAGTTGTACCGCTGCCTCCGGGCGGTGGTACCGCCACCTTGCTCAACAAAGGCTAGGACGGTGGTTCCGGCCATGCACCGCTCAAGTACCGCTCAAGGCTCTGTTCTAATGCGGTTCTCGGGCGGTGGTGGCCCGGTTGATCCGGTCGATCCTCGTTGACCGGTACCACCGGTGGTCTGAGCGGTTCTTCCGCTCAGAACTTCGCCGTCCAAGAGCTCAGAGCCATGCAGTTGTTCCGGTCTTGCACCGCTCAAGTACCGGTCTCGTCTCTGTTTCGAGGCGGTAGTTGTGCAGTGGCTGGGCGGTTGGTCCGGTCATTCTCTTAACCGGTACCACCGCCTAGTGGCTCGGTTGTACCGCCTGGTAGGGTTCTATAGCTACACCGTGAGTCCCGGTTGTACCGGGACAAGGACCGGTTGTACCGCTGCGGGGCTGAAAGCGTAGCAACGGCTGGATTTTTAGGGTTGGTATTTAAGAGAGCTTCTCCCACCTACCACACTCACCTTTGACCCCTCTCACTCCACCATTAATGCACCTCTAGATCTCTTGCCCGATCTCTCTCTCTATCCACCCAAACTTGTTGATTTGCTAGGGATTGAAGGAGGAGACCTAGATCTACACTTCCACCAAAGGATATTTGCTTCCCCCATACTTTCTTGTGTGGATTTTGTTACTCTTGGTTGTTTGAGCACCCTAGATGGTTGAGGTCACCTCAGAGCCATATTCCATTATGGTGAAGCTTCGTGGTTTTGTTGGGAGCCTCCAATTAAGTTGTGGAGAGAGCCCCAACCTTGTTTGTAAAGGTTCGGTCGCCGCCTTCAAGGGCACCAATAGTGGAATCACGGCATCTCGCATTGTGTGAGGGCGTGAGGAGAATACGGTGGCCCTAGTGGCTTCTTGGGGAGCATTGTGCCTCCACACCGCTCCAACGGAGACGTACTTCCTCTCAAAGGGAAGGAACTTCGGCAAAACATCCTCGTCTCCACCGTCTCCACTCTTGGTTATCTCGTGCCCTTACTTGAGAAAGCTTATTTGTTTCATATCTCTTGCTTGCTTGTGTTCCTATCCTTGTTGCATCATATAGCTTGCTCACTTAGTTGCATATCTAGACAACCTACTTTGATGCAAAGTTTAAATTGTTAAAGAAAAGCTAAAAATTGTTAGTTGCCTATTCACCCCCCCTCTAGTCAACCATATCGATCCTTTCAATTGGTATCAGAGCGTCGTCTCTTTATTAAGGACTTTACCATCCAAAGAGTATGGTTGATACCGTAGACGGTGTGGAGGAACACTCCGGTGTGAATCCGGTCTCGTCTACGGGCGATGGGGGAACCTCGGTCTCTCGGGAGGAGTTCAATGTGGCCTTGGAGACATTAAAAACCTCCATGACGACCGAAGTTGAGAGCATGTTTACTAAATTTCTTGAGGGGCTTAAACTATCCACCGCACCGTTGAAAGTGGGTGATCCCGCCAACAAGGTGACGGATGCTATCCCCGACAAGGGGGAAGCTAGTAGTGAAAAGGCTCCTTCTTCTAGTGGTAAGAATGGCACCGGCATCTTTGCCCATGTGGAACCACCACTTGTTTATGGTGGACCGATTCCTTCCACTCATTTGAATCATGCCGGTCCTCCTCCTAAGATTGTGAAAAATGAGGACTTTGGTTCTTGGGTTTACCGCTTTAAACGTCATTTAAATCATGTGAACACTAACCTTTGGAGAATCATTGAAGAAGGTTTCTATCCACATGATCCAAGCAACTTCACTCCTCGAGAAGCCGCAGACAATCAATTCAATGAGAATGCTGTCTTCATCATTCAAGATGCAATTCCACCCGAAGACCTACCTCATCTTCGTTCCTTCGCCTTGGCCAAGGATGCATGGCATTGTGTTGTCTCTCTCTACCGGGGAAGTGCAAGCATTCAATGCTCCAACTATGAAGTGGTACAAGATGAGGCCGATGAGTTTGCAATGAAAGAAGATGAAGAACCTCGTGAGCTTTATCGGAGAGTAACCAAACTCGCGGTCTCACTACGAGATCACGGGAGCAAGGACACGGGTGACAATTGGATCAAGCGCAAATTCCTCAAGGCAATGATGCCCTATCACAAGGCCATGTCCTCCGTCATTCGTCAAAGACCGGACTTCCACACTTTGACCTCAAGCGAAGTGTTGGATGAGTTTGTGGCCATGAACATTCTGGACAAGACCGCCGACAATGCGGTGCTTCGTTCCCAAAGGGCAAAGAGGCCTAATCTTGCATTGAAGGCCAAGCTCACCGTTGAAGAAGAAGAAGAGGAAGAAGAGGAGAGCAACCCCGATGATACGAATTATGCATATCATGAACACATGACACTTTCTTCAAGGCAATTTTGGAGCAAGAAAAACTCGAGGCCAAACTTTAGCAAAAACAACTCGAGTGGCACAAGGGGCAAGCAACGTGTAAGGACTTGCTACAATTGCGGCAACGTGAGTCATTTCGTTGCGGAATGCCCGTATGAGAAGAGGGAAGACAATGGTGGCAAGCTCATCCGAAAGGACAAGGCCAAGTCGTTCCCCAACAAGAACAACTTCACCAAGAAGATTGCTCCCAAGGCTTTGGTTGTGCAAGAAGAGTACAATGAGGATGATGACGATGATGAAGATGATGAGTCGGTTGCCATGGCCTCCGTTGCCATTGCAACAACGTCACGGGTGTCTCTCTTCGACTCACCCAATGAGAGCATCACTGCCAAGGGCCTCATGGCTAAAGCCACCAACAAGGTAACCTCCAACATCAAAACTACCATCATTAATCATCCTTCCCCGATGGATAGCATTAATGAACTTGAGGGAGCTAATGTGGAGGCTAATGAGTTTGAGGCCTTTATGGGCAAACTCAAGGGAAAATCCAAGAAGCACTTTGTTGCTCTCTTGGAACATCTTGGTGAAGCCAATGACATGATCGAGGCTCATGAAGACACCATCTCTAAGATGGAAGGGCATAGTCGTGACTATGCCAATGAGATTTCGGATCTCTCCAATGCTCTTGAGGAAGAGCGTGGTCTTCATTTGGCTCTTGAGGAGTCACACAACGTTGATCATGCTAAGTTAAAGAAAGATTATGATCATGTCCTCATTGTTTCTCATGTGCTAAATTCCGAGAAGGCCAAACTCGGGGTTGATCTTGCTAGACTCAAAGAGGAGTTTGATATACTTGACAAGGCCCACAAGGCCTTGAAGGGTATTCACGCTAGTCTCAAGGAGTCTCATGATCAACTCCAAGTGAAGCTAACTAAGGAGAAAGCAACTTTTCCTCATATGGTTTTAATTGATAATGCAAATGCTACTAACCCGTGTTGTGAGCATATACATCTTGTTGAGGAAAATGCAAAGTTGAAGGAGCAACTTGAGAGAGGTCGTGCGACTTGCATACAAGGAAAGAAGAACCTCAATGATCTCTTGATCAACCAAAAGGGAGGTGTGGCCAAGGAAGGGGTTGGGTACGTGCCCGACTCCAAGAACAAGAAGAAGAATGACAAGACCAAACGACCTCCTCCCCTCATGCAAAACTTTGTGAGGGAGGGAGAGAGTGGCCCCGAGGAGAAGAAGAAGAACAATGTCAAGAAGGGCAATGTCACCCCTCTCAACAAAGCCGGCGATTTTAACCCTTCTTATGTGTTATGTCGTGCTAGTGATGGGCATGTTTATGCCAAATTTGTTGGTTCTCTTCATGAGTACATTGAATGGTCTATTTGGGTTCCTAAGACCCTTGTTACTAACATCAAAGGACCCATTACAAAATGGGTACCTAAAACCAAGCATTGATCTCTTGTGGGTGTTTGCTTCTGGTGGTGGATCATGGTTGCTCGATAGCGGAGCTACAAATCATATGACCGGAAGCAAGGACTTGGTGGTGGACGTGCACAAAGTTCCATCTATGCCCACCAATGTCGAGTGGGATGACGCCTCATATTCTAAGGTATTGGGACTTGGCAAGGTGGTCATCTCTCATGATATCACGATCGAGAAGGTCATTCTTGTTGAGTCCCTTGCATACAATTTACTTTCCGTTCGTCAACTTGCAATCATGGGCTTTGCCACGTTCTTTGATATCGATACCGTGGCCCTCTTGTGGAGCAAGACTCTTAAAGTAGCTTTTGTTGGGCATGTCGAGAACGGTCTATATGTGATTAACTTTTCGGAGCGACCCACTAAGACCGCGACATGCCTAATGGCTAAAGTTGATATGGGATGGCTTTGGCATCGCCGTTTAGCCGATGTCAATATGAGATCTTTGCAAAGTCTCGTCAAGGGGGACCATGCCCGTGGACTAACGAATGTTAGTTTTGCTAAAGATCGTGCTTGCAGTGCCTGTATCGAAGGAAAGCTACATGAGAAGGCTCACCCTCCCATGACTATCATTTATTCAAAGAGGCCCTTGGAGCTCCTTCACATGGATCTCTTTGGGGCCCCATCCTTCGATAGTCTTGGAGGTAGGAAGTATTGCTTGGTGATTGTGGATGACTACTCAAGGTACACGTGGGTGTATTTCTTCAAGAGGAAGAGCGAGACCCAACAAACCGTCATTGACTTTGCAAATGAAGCACAGCGTCAACACAATGCAAAGATCTTGACAATAAGAAGTGACAACGGCACCGAGTTCAAGAACTACACCTTGGATGAATTTCTTAGTGATGAGGGAATCAAGCATCAATATTCTGCACCATACACCCCTCAACAAAACGGTGTTGCGGAGAGGAAGAACCGGACGTTGATGGATGCGGCAAGGACCATGATGGCCGAGTTCAAGTCTCCGTACAACTTTTGGGCCGAAGCCATCAACACCGCATGTCATGCATCCAATCGGCTCTACCTCCGCAAGGGCTTGAACAAGACTCCATACGAGATACTCACCGGTAACAAGCCCAACCTCAAGTACTTCCGGGTATTCGGGTGTAAGTGTTTCATTCTCAAGAAAGGTGTTCGGTTGTCTAAATTTGAGGCTAGAGCTTATGAGGGCATATTTGTTGGCTATGCTACAAACTCTCATGCTTACCGTGTCCTCAATAAATCCACGGGACTTATTGAGGAGACGTGTAACATGGAGTTTGATGAGAATAACGACTCCCAAGTGGAGCAAAGTGGCACTTGTGATGTAGGTGATGAAATTCCTCCCCAAGCCATAAGAAGAATGGGTGTTGGCTTTATCCTACCCATTGAGGAACCCCTTGTGGCCGAAGGAGAAGGAAAAAGCTCCACTCAAGTGGAGCCATCACCAACCCAAGGCCCACACGCTTCCAAAGAACAACATGAAGGCTCTCATCCTCAAGAACATGACCAAGGGCAAGATCACGCTCAAAACGGTGTTGACACATCAAGTGATGTCCAAGGTCAAGTTCTCTCCTCCGAGCAAGTTCAAGAACAAGAACAAGCCCAAGACGACGCTCAAGATGATCAAGTGACCACTCCTCGTCTCACCCCCGAGGAGGAATTAGAGCGTCGTGCCACCAAGGTTTCTTCCAAGCTCTCCACCAAGGATCATCTCATGACGAATGTGCTTGGAAGCTTAAGAAAGGGGGTAAGCACTCGTAGACAATTAGCAAATTATTGTGAGCATCGCGCGTTTGTCTCTTGTGTGGAACCCCACAAGGTCTATGAAGTGCTAGAAGATCCGGATTGGCTCAATGCCATGCATGAAGAACTCAACAACTTCGAGCGCAACAAAGTGTGGAGATTGGTGCCAAGACCGACTGGGAATCACAATGTCATAGGAACCAAGTGGATATTTAAGAACAAGCAAGATGCCCATGGGATTATCATTCGCAACAAGGCTCGTTTGGTAGCACAAGGCTACTCCCAAGTCGAGGGTATCGACTACGGTGAAACCTTTGCTCCCGTTGCTCGTCTTGAATCCATTCGCATGTTGATTGCATATGCTTCTCATCATAACTTTAAGTTACAACAAATGGATGTGAAGAGTGCTTTTCTTAATGGTCCTATTAATGAATTGGTTTACGTCAAGCAACCCCCTGGGTTCGAGGATCCCTTGTCGGAGTAAGTGACCACGGGTAGCCTAGCCGGCTCCCCCTGGCCTTTCTGAAAAAATTACGAGCCGATCCGGCTCTCAAGAATCCAAGACATGGGGCCGCCTTCCCCTGGCCGGCTGTCTCCCAGGCTGGCTATTGGAAGGCGGCCCGACTTCAGCCCTCATGAAGAAAGCCGCAGGAGGGCCGGCTCCGAGGAGCCGGCTGCGAGAAGGCCGACTCCAAGGAGCCGGCTCCCATAAAGCGGTCAAGACCGTACCCCCGAAGTCTGCATCCACATAACGACGATGTGACAGAGCGTGGCTACAGTGAAGCCTGCCAGCCCCGAATCCCGGAGTGCGCCTGGCACAGTGCGCCGTACGGGTGGCCACGACCCGTCCGGCGCGGCACTGTTGCCACACTGACCCTGATGTCATCCATGATGGGCTACCAGTACGGCCCACGGGCGGTGGGCCCCTTCAGGAAGAGATACACCTGAAGGCGTCCTGGCCTCCCCCAGTCGGCCCGAGACGGAGCCGGCTCTCTCCAGCCGGCTTGCCACCCCCTCGAAGGAGACGCCCCATTAAGGAGACAAGACGCGGTGAGGCTACAGTGGTCACCCGCCGGACGGCAGCACTATAGCCATGCTTACCTTGGCGAAGCCCTCGTCACCAAGATTGAGCAACAGTAACCAGCCACCGACAAGGCCCTGGACAGTGGGGCCTGCCTATCGACCAGGGAGCCGGCAGCCGGCGGGCCCAGCAGCCGGCGTAGAAGCCGGAGAGTGAAGACACAGACGGCTGGGCCCCACGCCCAGCCGGATTAACATTGTAGCCCCGGGGGGTAGGCCTATATAAACCCCCTGGGACACCCATGCAAAGGGTGGAGCCCTGCTAGTTTTAGAAACCACGTAGGGAGGAAAAGAGAGCAAGCAAAGCCCTTCTTCCTCCTCACGCCAAACAGCTCAAGGAGCATCGTGTAGCTACTTGTTCATCTAGTGATCATGCGGAGACCCCGCAGAGCAGAAGTAGGGGTGTTATCTCCACGGAGAGCCCCGAAGCTGGGTAAGATTCGCCGGCGTGCATGTCTTCGCCTCATCCCGTTTCAGGCACCGGCGATGTTTTATTGGCTCCCACAATGATAAGCCACCCGCTGGCATATGTCACACCTACCACCCGACATTTGGCACCCACCGTGGGGCCAGGTGCACCGTCGTCCGGAAACCTGTTCTGGACGGGAACCCTCTTCCTCCCCCGCGAGCGTAGCCAGCCCGGCACGCCCGATAGCGCTTGCCACGACGCACTGCAAGGCGTCACCAACGCCTGCGCAGCGAGCAGCCTCACTGATCTCCTCGACAAGACCCTCATCTCCGACGAGCTCGCCTCCGATGCGGGCACCGACCACCTCGTCAACCTCCTCGGCCGGCTCCATGTCTCCGGCGAGGCTGCTGTGGACTTGGAGTCGGTTGGCTCCACCGATCCGATGCCTGTCGACTCCGACACGACCTCGTTCGACACCTTCCCCACCAACGTCACGATCTACAACGACCTGCTTCCCCGAGCCGATGGCTGCGACGCTGTCACCACCGAGGTGATGGTCATCGGCCACGACGGCGCTGCTGACGAGAGCGCCCACGACGCCCCGCACGCGGCGGTCCACGACTTGTCCATCCCCCTCCCGGCCGACGCCGACACTGAAGCACTGGAGGCTCGCCGCCTCGCCCTCCTCACGGAAGGCCGGAAATTGGTTTCCATGAGACGCCTCGCTGAGGCCCAACGATGCGAGGCCGACCGCGCCGCCTTTGGCACGCCGACCCTAGGCAGGCCCAGCCGGGTCGGCGTTGTCAGACAGCGCGGCGCTGTCGTTGCCGACACGTTAGGAGTCGACCGCCCAGTCTATGCCACTCCACTCGAGAACCTGCGCGCCGCCCAGGCGGCCGTAGACGAGCTAGACAGACTGGGGGCCAAAGAACTCCCCCACATGACCCGACGCATCCAGCAGCTGATCGATGCAGCCGCGCAACGGCACGAAGCCGACGCCCGCGCGGAAAGCCCTCCCCCGCGCCGAGATTACGGCGCGACGTCCCAGACGCCGACTGCGGGTAGAGACCGCGCACGGCGCAAGAAAGAGCCGGCTGCCTGCCGAAGCCAAACCCGGATCTCCATCAAGCGAGACGCAGAAGGCCACCCTCGGGTCGTGGAGTGGCAGGGCAACCCGCCTCCGCCTCGGCCCCGTGGAGAGAGATATCCCACCCCTCCGTCGGTGGCGCATCTGACTCTCAGCGGCCGACTAGGTCGCCGCGAAGGAGTCGGCAAAAACGACGCCCGCCATCGGATCGACCGCCTGGCGCGATCCCTGGCGCTGGAAGAAGAAGACGATGTCGGTCCGCCTTGCTTCTGCCCCCGCATCCGCGACGAGCCCTTCCCCAAAGGGTTCTCGCTCCCAAGAGACACGCCCAAGTACAACGGCTCCCTGAAGCCGGAAGATTGGCTGATCGACTACTCCATAGCGGTTAGCATAGCCAACGGCAACAGGCGCGTTGCCGTGAAGTACGTGCCCCTCATGCTGCAAGGCACGGCGCGGACCTGGCTCAACAGCCTCAAACCACGCAGCATCAACAGCTGGCTAGACTTCACAGAAGCCTTCGTCCGCAACTTCACCAGCACCTACAAGCGGGCTCCCAAGCCCAGACAGCTCTCCTTGTGCGTACAAGGCCCCGCCGAGTCAACTCGCGACTACCTCACGCGTTGGGCCGAGCTCCGCAACTCTTGCGAAGGGGTGCACGAGGTGCAAGCCATAGAATACTTCACAGCCGGGTGCCGAGAAGGCACCCTCCTCAAGCACAAGCTTCTCTGCGACGAGCCGACTACCCTCGACGAGCTTCTGGACATAGCGGACAAGTACACCACGGCCGACTCCTCAATGAAGACCGAGCTCCGGGTAGACGCGTCCGGAAAAGTACTCAACCCGGCGCCCAAGACGCCGAGTGGGGATTCCGGCCGACGCCCACACTCGAATGACCACAAGCGCAAGGGCCCCGCGCCGCCTCCCGCCAGTCGGCAGGTGGCCACAGTTGAAGACGTGCCGCCCGAAGGGCGGCCCGCGCCCAAGAAACCCAAGGACGGCAGGCCAGCTTGGCAGCCGGCCTTCTCCTACGAGCAAACTCTCGACGCCCCGTGCAAGTTCCACAGCGGCGCAAAGCCGTCCAACCACACAACCCGGAAGTGCCATTGGCTCACCCGAATCTCCAAAGGCGAAGGGCTCGCGCCGCCTCCGCCTGCCGGCCCGCCGCCTCCGGTTCCGCCGGCACCAGCCGCTCGGCCCGCAGTCGGAGCCGTGCATGATGAGTTCCCCGACGAGCATACCGCCTATATCGTCTTTACAAGCTAGCCCGAAGACCGGCGCAGCAAACGCCGAGAGAACCAGGAAGTCAGCATGGTTGCTGCCAACCCCGCCGAGCACATGCACTGGTCAGAAAAACCTATCAGCTGGAGCCGGGCCGATCACCCAGAGGTGATGCCATCTCCCGGCTCTTATGCGTTGGTTCTGGATGCCACCCTTGCCACAGACAGACGCGCCGCCCGCTTCTCCCGTGTGTTGATAGATGGCGGGAGCAGCATCAACATCTTGTACCGCGACACCCTGGAGAAGCTGAACGTCAAGACAAAGCAACTCATGCCTACTCGAACAGTGTTCCATGGCATCGTACCCGGCCTGTCCTGCGCCCCCATTGGCAAGATCAAGATTGATGTACTTTTTGGGGACAAGGAGCATTTCTGCCGGGAAGCGATCTGGTTTGAAGTGGTGGACCTGGAGAGCCCTTGCCATGCATTGCTTGGCCGACCTGCCTTGGCCAAATTCATGGCAGTTTCCCACTATGCATACCTCAAGATGAAGATACCAAGCACCAAAGGCGTCATCACCGTAGCCGGCGATTACAAGAAGTCCTCTGAGTGTGCAGCAGCCAGCAGCCGGCTGGCCGATTCCCTTGTGATTGCCGAAGAAAAGAAGATGTTGGACCGAGTCATGGCCATAGCCGGCAAGCAGTCGGCCTTGTCCCCCGATCCCAAGGAGCATGATGCTCAAGGATCTTTCCAGCCGGCCAAGGAGACGAAGAAGATACCTCTTGACCCCGAGCACCCAGAGAGGTTTGCCGTCATCGGGGCAAACCTAAACAGCAAATAGGAAGGCGAGCTCGCCGATTTCCTCCATGAGAATCGGGACATCTTTGCATGGTCCCCCAAGGACATGCCGGGCGTCCCGAAGGAATTCGCCGAGCACAAACTACATGTCCGAGAAGACGCAAAGCCAGTCAAACAACCCCTCCGCCGACTGTCAGAGGAGAAACGCAGGATTGTGGGAGAGGAGATAGCCCGGCTTCTGGCAGCCGGCTTCATTATGGAAGTTTTCTTTCCAGAGTGGCTCGCCAACCCGGTCCTCGTGCTAAAGAAGAACAACAAGTGGCGCATGTGTATAGACTACACGAGCCTCAACAAGGCCTGCCCCAAAGATCCCTTTGCCCTGCCGAGGATTGACCAAGTGATAGACTCCACGGCCGGATGCGAGCTGTTGAGTTTCCTGGATGCTTACTCAGGGTATCACCAGATAAAGTTGGACCCGGCAGACCGCCTTCATCACGCCATTCGGAGCCTTCTGCTACCTGACTATGACATTCGGCTTGAGAAATGCTGGTGCCACTTTTTAGCGTTGCATGCAGAAGTGCCTCCTCAAGCAACTCGGCAGAAATGCCCACGTCTACGTAGATGACATTGTGGTGAAGACGGAGAAGCACGACACCTTGCTGGAAGACCTCAAGGAAACATTTGAGAACCTACGCCGGTTCCAAATCAAGCTTAACCCCGAGAAATGCATGTTCGGAGTGCCAGCCGGCCAGCTCCTAGGCTTCCTGGTCTCCGAACGCGGCATCGAATGCAACCCAGTAAAGATCAAGGCCATTGAGAGAATGGCAATTCCCACCAAACTTCGAGACATCCAGAAGTTTGCCGGATGCTTGGCCTCCCTAAACCGCTTCATCAGCCGGCTCGGAGAGAAAGCTCTCCCCCTCTACCGCCTCATGAAGAAGACCACTCACTTTGAGTGGAATGACCAAGCTGACCAAGCTTTCCACGAGCTGAAGAAGATGCTGGCCACACCGCCAGTCCTAGCGGCGCCGACTGAGAAAGAGCCCATGCTCCTCTACATTGCCGCAACCAGCCGGGTGGTCAGCACCGTCATCGTAGTCCAACGCCCAGAAGAAGGCCGAGCCCAGCCGGTCCAGAGGCCGGTGTACTATTTGAGCGAGGTGTTGTCTACATTGAAGCAGAACTACCCGCACTACCAGAAGATGTGCTATGGCGTGTACTTCGCCGCCAAGAAGCTGAAGCCCTACTTCCAAGAGCATCCCATCACGGTCGTATGCACCGCCCCGCTGGCCGAGATCATAGGCAGCCGGGATGCATCCGGCCGGGTGGCGAAATGGGCCATCGAGCTGGCCCCTTACACGATCTTCTACCAGCCTCGCACCGCCATCAAGTCCCAAGCATTGGCCGACTTCCTCGTCGACTGGGCCGAGACCCAGTACCTACCGCCGGCTCCCGACTCCACTCATTGGCGCATGCACTTCGATGGGTCCAAGATGCGCACCGGCTTGGGAGCTGGCATCATCCTCACCTCTCCCAAAGGCGACAAGCTCAGATACACGCTGCAAATTCACTTTGCCGCCTCCAACAACGTGGCCGAGTACGAGGCGCTCATACGCGGGCTCCGACTTGCCAAAGAACTCGGCATTCGCCAGATCCTATGTTATGGCGACTCGGACTTGGTGGTCCAGCAATCATCCGGCGACTGGGATGCTAAGGACGCAAATATGGCAAGCTACCGCTTCCTCGTTCAGCAGATCAGCGGGTATTTTGAAGGATGCGAATTCCTCCACGTACCACGAGCCGACAACGAGCCAGCTGATGCTCTGGCTCGAATAGGCTCCACCCGGCAAGCAATACCAACCGGCGTCTCTCTACAACGCCTCCTCAAGCCGTCTCCAAAGTCCGATTCCATCTTCGTGCCGCCTGACCCCGACGCGGCCGGGTCTGACTCGAAGAACCAAGCAGGTGGCCCGGGGACTTCGATAGTCGGCCAGGGGGTATCAGCAGGCGGCTCGGGGACTTCCGTAGTTATGCCCAACCCGGGGACTGCCTCACCCGGCTCGGGGACTGCGGTAGTCGGCCCAGAGACTACACCAACACAACAGGCGGCGGCCGACTCCAGCATTTCACCGCCCAGCCCGCCCGCCCTGGTCACAGTAGCCGTTTTGGCAATAGAAGAAGTCGCAGCTCCGTCATGGGCTCAATCCATCCTGAACTTCCTAATAAACCAAGATCTGTCGGCTGACAAAGTAGAGGCAAGACAAGTCCAACGCCGAGCCGGAGCATACACAATCGTCAACAGAGAGCTCGTCAAGCGCAGTGTCACTGGAGTCCTCCAGCGATGCGTCAAGCAAGAGAAGGGCATTGCAATCCTCAGAGACATCCACCAAGGAGAATGCGGCCACCATGCAGCCTCAAGATCACTCGTCGCCAAAGCCTTCCGCCATGGTTTCTTTTGGCCGACTGCTTTGGATGACGCCAAGGAGTTAGTTAAACATTGCAAAGGGTGCCAACTCTTCAGCTCCAAGCAACACATGCCGGCTTCAGCACTCAAGACCATTCCCCTCACCTGGCCCTTCACCGTTTGGGGACTGGACATGGTGGGCCAATTCAAGACGGCGCACGGCGGCATGACACATCTGCTTGTCGCCGTGGACAAATTCACCAAATGGATTGAAGCAAAGCCAATCAAGAAGCTGAATGGGCCGACTGCCATCACATTTACCACAGATATAACAACTCGGTACAGCGTGCCACACAGCATCATCACCGACAATGGCACAAATTTCGCCAAGGGAGCCTTGGCATGTTTCTGCGCGACGCAAGGCATCCAGTTGGATCTAGCATCCGTCGCCCACCCGCAGTCAAACGGCCAGGTCGAGCGAGCCAATGGCCTCATCCTTTCCGGCATCAAGCCCTGACTGATCGTACCACTAGAGCGTTCAGCCGGTTGTTGGCTTGATGAGCTGCCGGCTGTCCTCTGGAGTCTGCGGACTACACCAAACAAGTCAACCGGCTTCACCCCTTTCTTCCTCGTGTATGGTGCCGAGGCGGTCATCCCAACTGACATCGAGTTCGACTCGCCTCGAGTAACCATGTACACGGAAGCGGAGGCCAAGGAAGCACGAGAAGACGACGTCGACCTGCTGGAAGAAAGCCGGTTGTTAGCCCTCAGCCGGTCCGCCATCTATTAGCAGGGCCTGCGCCGCTACCACAGCCGGAAGGTCAAGCCAAGATCCTTCCAAGAGGGCGATCTTGTGCTCCGGCTGATCCAGCGAACAGCCGGCCAGCACAAGCTCTCGGCCCCTTTGGAGGGCCCCTTCGTCATCAGCAGAGCCTTAGGCAACGACTCCTACTACCTGATCGACGCGCAGAAGCCGAAGGCACGAAAGAGAGACGACTCCGGCAAGGAGTCGGAACGACCATGGAACGCCAACTTCCTCCGAAGGTTTTACAGCTGAAATGCAGTATGTATCACGCTAACTTTTGTACTAAGTACGAGACAATAGGGCCCCTGAGGAGAGCTCGGGGACTACCATCTTTTGTCTATAAATGAAAAGTATCATGCTTATGGCCTTGTCATTGCATTCACTTTTTTCCGTCCGGCACCGGGTTCGACTAGTCGGCCCGGGGACTGGTCGCCTGGAGTTATATTAGAAGTCCTACCCACAGTCAGACAAGTAGTGTGCCGGCTCCCAAGCCTTCTCTTGCCAAAAGTCGCAGTTCGAAGAACCGGCTGTCCGGCTGGCAAGAGTTAAGGGCAGGAACGGGTGCCCACACGAAAAACGGCTAGGGACTAACGGACTAATATAACAAAAGCCGGTTTTTCTCCCACCGCCGACCGGCTACCAAAGTAGCCGGCCGGCCGGCTTCCATTCACCTCGCTCCAATCTAAGAAAGCTCGAGTACTTGCCTTCCCAGAAGGGGAAGACGGCAAAGGAAACAACCTAAGGATAAAAAGCATACGTGAACGGAAACCAAACATGCACACGATAATATTTACATAAAAGACCTTCAAAAGGCCAACATTCAACATAGTTTGGATACACCCCAGTGGGTGGAACTGCGGAAGCTTAATAAAATTGTTCAGAAGGCAATAAGCAGGAAAAAATAAGGACGGAAGATTAAGCCGGCGGAGCAACTGAAGAGCCGGGTAGGTCGGTGGAGACGGCAGTGCCGGCTGGAGGAGCGGCCGGCTGGCGAACCTCGGCATGATCACCCCCTCTCGCAGAGGGCGCGCTTGCGCGCGCCTCGTTGCTGGAGGCACGGTCAGGCTGAGGCTGGCTGGCTGTTCCACCGGCCGTCTCGATGTCTTCATCTTCCTCTACTTCGTCGTCTTCACCTTCGTCGCTGGAGGCGATTTCTTCTGCCGAGTCTTCACCCGCCACCGGATCCAGCCCGAACCACTCCTCCGGCTGGGCAACGCCGTCATCATTAATCTCGGGAGCGAAGACGCTGATGTCAGTACACGCGGCGATTGTCGATGCGCGCTGAGCGATAGCCGGCCGCACCTCCGCTAGCTCCTCGTCGGCCTCCAGCCGCCAGGTGCGCAGCTGGTCCAGGTTCAGCCCTGGATACCAAGCTCGGACGAACTCCAGCGCCCGCCCAACTCCAAGTCGGGCTGCCGACGCCTTCCAGGCCTCGAAGCGGCCAACCGCAACCTCCAGCCAGTCGGCAGTCCGACTCGGGGTGCGGGGAATCGCCTCGCTTGGCCAGAGGGCGGCCAACACCTGCGCTCCGGCGCGCTGGAGGCGGCGGAGCATACGATGAGCCGGCTGCAGCCGCGCTTGGACCGCCAAGAGTTGCTCTTCGAGCGACTTCAGCCCCCGCCTGCCGGCGCGCTTCGCGATGGGCCTCGATGGTTTGGACGGCGAGGACGGAGTAGCCAGGAAAGTAGTCTGCACAGAGAATAAAAAGCAGCTCAAGTCAGAACACAAGTCAAGCGGCAAGGGGCAGGCAAGGAGCGAGGAAGGCGACTTACCGTCGATCAAATCCTCAATACGGCCGAAGCCTTCATTCAGCGCTTGCCTAGTCTCAGCCCAGCCCGCCGCTTCAGTCTCAAACTCGGCCTTCAGGGCGGCTTCGTTATCCTGCGCCTTCTTCAGAGCCGCCTTGTGGCTCTCCTCCTGGTCAGCCAGCTTCTTGGCCAGGTGCTCACGCTCCAGGACCAAGGCGTCGTACTCGGTTTCCTTGTCACGAAGGGCGGCCTGCGCCTCGCTGAGCAGCCCCCTTAAGTCGGCGTTGGCTTTTGCGAGCACGAAAGACAAAAGAAAAACCAGTAAGGTGAAGTCGTCAGGAAAGATCCGACCCGACTGCTCAGCAGTCGGCCCGAATCTCGGGGACTACACCCAGTGGGTGCGCTGACGCGCCCCCACAGGAGATGAACGAAACCAAGTACGTACTCCGGCTGCTGATCAGGTCTTCGGTTCTCCGACCCAGCTCCTGAGCCTGGGAGTTGAAGGCGGCGGCGCGGAGGTTATGATACTCCTGGAAGATTAGACAGGAGGCGAGAATAAGGTAGTCGTCAAGGAAGATCCGACCCGACTGCTCAGCAGTCGGCCCGAATCTCGGGGACTACACCTAGTGGGTGCGCTGACGCGCCCCCACGGAAGAAATCAAGAGAACAAAGCAATAGAAGACTCACCCGGATGACGGCCTGCGTCGCAAGGAACTCCTAGGTGTATTGCTGCAGCGAGGCGGCTTGGGCCTGAAGCCGGTTCCGAACCTCTTGGGCCGCCACATTCAGCTCGCCCGTCCCGCCGCTGGGAGTCCACTCGGACGTGCTGGTGCTGGCCGCCTCCAAGGCCTCCGCCGTCCGGCGGGCACCCGAAGCTCGGTGCGGCTCCGGCGCAGCGGTGCCTCCCCCTGCGCACTGGCGCACTGCCGGCTGCACCTCGAGACCGGCTCCCGCTTCCGGCTCACCCCCAGCCGGCTGCTCTGGCGCCGCAGCCGACTGGCCGCCTTGGCCCGCTCCGGTTGGCGCTGCCGGCGGCGCCCTCTCCACGAAGATCACGGAGTCCTCCCTCCGCTCCATCACCGGCGGTTCTTGGTCGACCTCCTCCAGCGGAGGCACAGGAATGTTGGGGGCCACGGCGCGGAGGGGAATGGCTAGCAGCGGAGGCTGGTTGTGCGAAGCCTCCGCCTCCGTCTCCGCAGCTGCCGCCTCCGTCCGGGCCTTGGCTGCTGCGTCGGCCTGCTCCTTCGTCGCCTGGGCGGCCCTTCGCTCCGCCGCCTCCCGCTCCTCCCGCGCCCCTCGTGCGTTCCGCTCCGTGGCCTCCCTGAGGTCGGCGCGGGGATCCACGCGGCGGGAGCCTGAAGACCCTCCAGTCGGCCCGACTACGGAGCCGCCCGGACCCCGCTCAAGGGAAAGCGGCGCCCTGTCCGGCGAGCAAAGAAAGGTTTAGAAGAGTTTTCAATCGAAAAGAAGAACAACAAAAAATATATCCAAGCATTCGATGACTTACGCTAAGATCGCCTGCGGCTGCTTCACCGCCTTGCGGAAGTGGGCCGCCTTCTCGGCCGCCTCATCTCGCTTGGTCGCCACTGTGGAAGCCTTGGACTTCTTCGGACGGCTGCCGAAGAGGATCAACACGGCCCGACGCTTCTGGGCGCCGCCGCCAGCAGCCGGCGCGGCGGACGAGCTCGCGCTTTGATGATCAGGCGCCGGCTGGCGGCGCGGTGCGACTTCAACCTCGGCATCATCCGACCAGTCCTCGAAGCCGGCCGTTAGCCCCGCGCCTCCGGCCCCGTCGCTTTCCCCCATGATGGCGTCTTCCATGGTGGCCGCTCCCAAGTCCGGGTCGTCGGCGTCGTCCACCGTGCGGTCGGGGAGGAGCTGGCGCTCTACCCCCGCGGCCCCGGCTGCCGGCGGGAGAAGAGGGTTCTGCAAAAGGCAAACGAACTAATCAAGAGTCGGCTATCATGAGGCCGGCTACAAAAGGAAGAAAAGAAGAAAAAACTTACGATGGGCGAAGGGTTGGCGTGAGAGTACGGCCCCTTGCCGTACCGCCAATCCTCGGCGAGCTTGCAGTTGGAGATATAGTTCACCATGTAGGAGACCTCCGCATGAGGCATCTCCCTGGTGCTCAGCCGGCATGGGTCGAAGAGGCCGCTCATCTGACAAACCATGTGAGGCCGGCTTTGGAGGGGAAGAACCCGGCGCTCCACGAAGGCGGCCACCAAGTCGGCTCCGGTCAGGCCCTCCGACTGGATCATCACCCGAAGCCGGGAGACGGCTGCGTTCCCGGCCTGAGACAGCGACCAGGCCCGGTAGCTCCACGAAGGCTGCCTCCCAGCCGACGGGCCGGCTATGTAATCCGGCAGGTTGACGTAGTCGCCTTGCTGGGCGACGTTCCTCATGTAGAAATAAGACTTCTGCCAAAGCTTCACTGACTGGATCAGCGGAATGGACGGGAACGGATTGTTCTCGCTCGCCCGCCTCATGGCGATGAAGGCTCCACAGGGGGCGGGCACGCCCGCGACGACGGTGCCAAGTTTGCTCTGGAAGAATTCTGCCCAGAGCTCGAGCGTGGGGAGGACCCCAAGGAAGCCCTCGCACAGCGTGACGAAGGCCGACAGCAGCATCACCGTGTTGGGCGTGAGGTGATGCGGCTGGATGTTGTAGAATTCGAGGAAGGCCCGGAGGAACCCGCTCGCCGGAAGGCCGAAGCCGCGCAGGCAGTGCGAGCGGAAGATCACCCGCTCGCCTTCCTCCGGTGCCGGCGAAATCTCCTTCTCCGGCGCTAGACGAACCCGAACGAAGTTCTCGCCGGGAAGGCGTCACGTCTGGCGGAGGAACGCGACGTGGTCCTCATGGACGTTGGTGCCATCCCACGAGCTTGACAGCGCCATGGGGCAGCGCGGCGAGAAGCAAGACGATGCGGCGGCGGAACGGCGTGGCAAAGAGCTGCTGCAGGGAAGAGAAGAAGAAGGAGGGCGAGAAGGGGGCGGAGTGAGGGAGAGCGCGCGAGCCTCTGCCGCTCCCCTCCTCCTCCTACTTATAGACCGCGCGGCGGAGCCGAGGAGGCGCGGCGTGGGGGAACGTGGGGATCAACTGCGCCCACTCCCCCACGTCCCGCGATTACTGTGCCTTGATGGCAGAATAAAACCGCCGCGGGAAGGCGAGTGGTCCATGTGGGCCACGGAAGATCTGCGCTCGGACTGAGGCCTGCGAGTGGCGGGCCCGGGCCTGCGGCGGCGTCCCGTCACGTGCGTGCGTTGGCAGGATTTCCTCGCCGCGTGGCCCGCGTTCCCGCCTACGAGAAACGGAGCTCTCCGAAGTCGGCGCACACAAGCAAAGCCGGCCCCTCAGGATAGGAAGCTGACCAAGCTTCTTGTCCCTTTATCAGCCTCGAAGCTCGCTCAGCTTCGGGGACTACTGTCGGAGTAAGTGACCACGGGTAGCCTAGCTGGCTCCCCCTAGCCTTTCTGAAAAAATTACGAGCCGATCCGGCTCTCAAGAATCCAAGACATGGGGCCGCCTTCCCCTGGCCGGCTGTCTCCCAGGCCGGCTATTGGAAGGCGGCCCGACTTCAGCCCTCATGAAGAAAGCCGCGGGAGGGCCGGCTCCGAGGAGCCGGCTGCGAGAAGGCCGACTCCAAGGAGCCGGCTCCAATAAAGTGGTCAAGACCGTACCCCCGAAGTCTGCATCCACATAACGGCGATGTGACGGGGCGTGGCTACAGTGAAGCATGCCACCCCCGAATCCCGGAGCGCGCCTGGCACAGTGCGCTGTACGGGTGGCCATGACCCGTCTGGCGCGGCACTGTTGCCACACTGACCCTGATGTCATCCACGACGGGCTACCAGTACGGCCCACGGGCGGTGGGCCCCTTCAGGCAGAGAGACACCTGAAGGCGGCCTGGCCTCCCCTAGTCGGCCCGAGATGGAGCCGGCTCTCTCCAGCTGGCTTGCCACACCCTCGAAGGAGACGCCCCATTAAGGAGACAAGACGTGGTGAGGCTACAGTGGTCACCCACCGGACGGCAGCACTGTAGCCATGCTTACCTCGGCGAAGCCCTCGTCACCAAGATTGAGCAACAGTAACCAGCCACCGACAAGGCCCTGGACAGTGGGGGCTGCCTGTCGACCAGGGAGCCGGCAGCCGGCGGGACCCACCAGCCGGCGGGCCCCAGCAGCCGGTCCAGAAGCCGGAGAGTGAAGACACAGACGGCTGGGCCCCACGCCCAGCCGGATTACCATTGTACCGCCGAGGGGTAGGCCTATATAAACCCCCCGGGACACCCATGCAAAGGGTGGAGCCCTGCTAGTTTTAGACACCACGTAGGGAGGAGAAGAGAGCAAGCAAAGCCCTTCTTCCTCCTCTCGCCAAACAGCTCAAGGAGCATCGTGTAGCTACTTGTTCATCTAGTGATCATGCGGAGACCCCGCAGAGCAGCAGTAGGGGTGTTATCTCCATGGAGAGCCCCAAAGCTGGGTAAGATTCGCCGGCGTGCATATCTTCGCCTCATCCCGTTTCCAGGCACCGACGATGTTTTACTGGCTCCCACAATGATAAGCCACCCGCTGGCATATGTCGCACCTACCACCCTACATCCCTACTTTCCCGATCATGTGTATCAACTCGATAAGGCACTCTATGGCCTTAAACAAGCCCCACGTGCGTGGTATGACCACCTTACCGAGTTGCTACAAGACCATGGTTTTGAGGTTGGGCTAATCGACCCCACTCTTTTTACTAAGAAGGCAAAGGGGAGTTGTTTGTGTGCCAATTATATGTTGATGATATTATCTTTGGTTCTCCTAACAAAGCTTTCAATGAGGAATTTGCCGCTCTCATGACCTCAAAATTCGAGATGTCCTCCATGGGAGAATTTAAGTTCTTTCTAGGGTTCGAAGTGAAGAAAAGAAGAGAAGGAACCTTCATCAATCAATCCAAATACACTCAAGACATGCTCAAGAGATTCAAGCTAAGTGACATCAAGCCGGCCTCCACTCCAATGCCCACCAAGTGCCAACTTGACTTAGATCCCAATGGTAAAGTGGTGGATCAAAAGGTATATCATTCCATGATTGGATCCTTGCTTTACCTTTGTGCATCTAGACCGGACATCATGTTGAGTGTGGGAATTTGTGCATGATTTCAAGCCGCACCTAAGGAAAGTCACTATGTGGCGGTCAAACAAATCTTTCGATATTTGGCTCATACCCCGAACTTTGGCTTATGGTGCCCAAGAGGATCAAACTTCAAGCTTGTAGGGTACTCGGATTCCGATTGGGCGGGAGACAAAGTGGATAGGAAGTCCACTTTCGGAGGGTGCCAATTCCTTGGTTGCTCTTTGGTAAGTTGGTCTTCCAAAAAGCAAAGTTGTGTGTCTCTCTCGTCCACTGAGGCCGAGTATGTTGTAGCCGGGAGTTGTTGTGCACAACTCTTATGGATGAGGCAAACTTTAAAGGATTACGGTGTCATTTGTGACAAAGTGCCTCTTTGGTGTGATAATCAAAGTGCCATCAAGATCTCTCTCAACGCGGTGCAACACTTCAAGACGAAGCATATTGAGATCCGGTATCACTTCATCCGGGATCACATTAGGCGAGGAGAGATCGAGCTCAACTATGTCAACACTCATGATAACCTTGCAGATATCTTCACGAAGCCCTTGGATGAAACAAGATTTCGCGAGTTAAGGCATGAGCTAAATATCATTGATTCGAGCAATGTTGCTTGAACTCTTGCACACCCCACCGTACTCAACATGTTGTCTTGTTTAGATGTAGGCATGAACATAGGGGGAGTGATGTTCTCTCCATGAACTCTCCCTCCCCCCATTATGCATAAATTGATCGAGTCTTTCACATTAGCCATGTTTGATGGTACTTGTGCTTCAAAGACGAGTTTTGGTCATGGACCCAAGGATAATTCTTCGCGGTGCCATACCAATTGACTCAAACATAGGTGGCCTCGGCCACCGTCCTCTCTTCCAGAGGTTGGCGTTAGCCTTGTTGTTCACGTGTTGTTTTCTCTCTTTCTGTCTTTGCTCTTTGTGTTGGGTTCTCCTAGGGTGTTGCTTCTCTCCTATTGTGTGCCCCTTTCTTCCTCCCTTCGGATTGCACTCATTTGATCTTGGCTTGGGCATAGGTGGTCGGGCGGTACAACCAGTATCACGGGCGGTTCTACTGCTGGTACCGGGTTGTGCCGTCCCAATGGGTCTCCATTCGGTGCTTGGGCGGTTCCACCGCTCAAACCCACGGTAACCTACGTCCGGTACTACCGGTTGACGCCGTGCGGTACTACCGCTGCCTCCCAGGCACCGGAAGTATTGCCTCCAACCACCGGTCTGTACCAGACGAGCGGTACAACCGCTCCCCTAAGTGGTTCTACCGGGGCATGTCTACGGGCCTATATATACTCGACGGGGCTGAAGGGTTGTCTTTTTCCCTTCGTCCTCGTTCCTCTTCTCTTTGCCCTAGCCGCCGACCATCTCTACCCCTGCCCCAGAGTGCATCTCGCGCTTCGGATCCTTGGCTCTCCATGGATTCTCTCCGTGGAGGCCTCCCGATCTCTTCCCATGGATGGTGGTAATGCCTCGTGTTCTTTGCTTCTAGATCTTTCTAGGGTTCTTCCTTGTCTAAGGCATTACTTAACTTTCCGCGTTTAGTGTTCGAACTATGGTATAGAAGAGATCTTTGTTAGCCTCCTGTCTTGTTTGCAGCACTTAGAATTCAGAATATTACTTGTGTGATTCGTATGCCTCGGTTAGATCTATCTTCCCTGGTAGTGCCACTGTCAGCGGTTCTACCGCCCCTACGGGTGGTACAACTGCTGGAGCGGTACTACCGGCGGAAGATCCGGTACAACCGGAGTATATCAACCACAAAGCACCGTTCTATCTTCTCTATTGTTGCAACTTGTTCCTTTTCTGCTAGTGGGTGCAATCCTCTCATCCTTGTTGGGTTTTTGTGTATTCTTTTCGTGTGTGTGTGTTCAGGTGGCTCTAGTTCTCGCTCTGCTCCTCGCAAGACCAAGAAGAGGGCACGAAGGACCTTCCGCCCAGTTGTGTCTGATGATGAAGAAGAAGTTGTGATTCCCACCAAGCCCACTCGCCATGAAAAGTCTGCAGCTGCTAAGCAACGTGTGGTTATGCCGTTGCATCGTTGGAAAGCCAAGGATTGGGAAGCCTTCCGATCAAAGAATCCGTATGAGGTTCCCATTGCTCCCCGTTGGACCACCATTCAGTTCCGGAATGAGATGCAAGTGCGGATTGTTCATGAACTCTTTGAGCACAATAAGAACAGATATGCCAAGCAGTGGACAATTGATCTTGACCATTGGAGGAACAACATGGAGTATTTTGGTGAGGCGCTGGCTCTCTGCGAGGAGTTTGATCTTGTCAAGCTCATGTCAGTCAACTGTGACTTTGATGTTCAACTCATCCATCAGTTCTATGCCACGGTTCATTTTGGGGAAGATGATGCGCGCACTCTCACCTTCAAGTGTCGCGATGAATTGTTTCACGTTCCCTGGAGGGCATTCTACAATGCTATTGGGTACGAGGATACCGGTCTGGAAGGAAGGGGTGGCATTCATCCTCATGATTTTCCTGAGTCCATGCTTAAGGAGAAGCTTGCCCCTCTGTCCATTCGGGGCCATGGGATTATTGGAGAATCCAAGGATTTGGAGAAGGTCTATGACATCATGCACCGTGTGTTCCGCAATGTGCTCTTGCCCAAGGTGGGCAATCAAGATGAGATTCATGGTTATCTGGTTGATTTGATGGTTTCTATGAAGACCATGGTGGGGACAGGAGCAACATTTGATGTGTCAAATTGGATGTGGCATGAGATGTACAACATGGTCATCTACCGTAAAGGCCCAATCTATGCCTCGTTTGTCATGTGCCTTCTGAACTCTGTGTGGGCTGTTCGTCGTCCTGGAGAGCTCCTCACTTCTCCAGACAACCTCACTGTTCATGAGGTCAAGCTCCTTAAGAAGAAGAAGCATGCCGAGCCTCGCTTCCCTGAAAATGCTCCTGAGGATGTCTATGCTACTTCTGACGATGAGGACTTTGAGCTGGAGCCAGGGGCCAAGCCTTCGTGGGTGGCCAAACTTACTACCAAGGTGAAGAAGACCTTTTGTCTCCAGGCTGACATCCAGAAGAAGATGTATGAGGCAGATGTCAATGAGAAGCTTGCACGACGTCGCCAAATTGCAATGATGAGGCACCTCAACATGCCGGTTCAGAGTGGCTCTAAGAAGAGCATCACCCCAGAGGAGCATTGGATTTCTATCCATAGCACCTGGACTGATGATGAAGCCCCTCCCCAGCCATCCTCCTCGTTTGCAGCAGCTGACAATGTCATGGAAGAATCTGATCACGACGACGATGACGACTCTGATGATGAGGATCCAGATGCGACCGAGGAGTCAGAGGAGGACGCCTGAGCTTTGGGACGCTAGCTTCGCTCTTTTCCTTTTTGGTGTCTTGATGCCAAAGGGGGAGAGAGTTCTATAGGTCTCGGGGATTTGCTTGTTTTTGTTCGTGGACTTGTTTCGTTCCTTGCTGTGTGTGAGACTTATGTTACTTCTTTTACCTTTCCTTTCTTCGGCCATTATCGTTATTATTGCACAAGTATTATATTGTTTCTCCTTTTGTGCTCAAGTGGTGAGTCTATAAAATCTAGGGGGGGGGTCTATTCCTGAAAGTGTGCCCACGCTTTCTAACAGCTAGTTCCTGTTGGGGCACACATTCAGGGGGAGTTCCGTCTAGATTTCATTGACTTATCTCTTGCAAATCATGTTGTTGTCATCATCCACCAAAAGGGGGAGATTGAAAGGGCATTTCCCTACTTTATGTTTTGGATGATGATGACAACCCTTTGTGGTCTAATCGTATGCTATATGTTTCAGGTTCTCAATGCTTAGGCTTACATCGGATTGCTATTGCCTCTCGAAGGAAAAGATCGAAGACGTGTCCTCTACGCTTTTATTTTCTTTGGTCGTAGAGTACCCATACTATCAAGAGGGAATCCTCATTAGGAAGCTCTGGGGGAATCAGTTCACGTACACTTTCCTCACCCCTTCCTTGTCTTCCTCAGTTGTGAGAGAGAGAGAGTTCCCCCTGTCTTACCCTCTTGTTTCTGCTCTTCCCAGCGGTTGTACCGCTCCCTGGAGCGGTTGTACCGCTAGACCTTGACGCTCTCCAGCTTTGACCGAGCGGTTGTACCGCTGCCTCCGGGCGGTGGTACCGCCACCTTGCTCAACAAAGGCTAGGACGGTGGTTCCGGCCATGCACCGCTCAAGTACCGCTCAAGGCTCTGTTCTGATGCGGTTCTCGGGCGGTGGTGGCCCGGTTGATCCGGTCGATCCTCGTTGACCGGTACCACCGGTGGTCTGAGCGGTTCTTCCGCTCAGAACTTCGCCGTCCAAGAGCTCAGAGCCATGCGGTTGTTCCGGTCTTGCACCGCTCAAGTACCGGTCTCGTCTCTGTTTTGAGGCGGTAGTTGTGCTGTGGCTGGGCGGTTGGTCCGGTCATTCTCTTAACCGGTACCACCGCGTAGTGGCCCGATTGTACCGCCTGGTAGGGTTCTACAGCTACACCGTGAGTCCCAGTTGTACCGGGACAAGGACCGGTTGTACCGCTGCGGGGCTGAAAGCGCAGCAACGGCTGGATTTTTAGGGTTGGTATTTAAGAGAGCTTTTCCCACCTACCACACTCACCTTTGACCCCTCTCACTCCACCATTAATGCACCTCAAGCTCTCTTGCCCGATCTCTCTCTCTAGCCACCCAAACTTGTTGATTTGCTAGGGATTGAAGGAGGAGACCTAGATCTACACTTCCACCAAAGGATATTTGCTTCCCCCATACTTTCTTGTGTGGATTTTGTTACTCTTGGGTGTTTGAGCACCCTAGATGGTTGAGGTCACCTCGGAGCCATATTCCATTGTGGTGAAGCTTCGTGGTTTTGTTGGGAGCCTCCAATTAAGTTGTGGAGAGAGCCCCAGCCTTGTTTGTAAAGGTTCGGTCGCCGCCTTCAAGGGCACCAATAGTGGAATCACGGCATCTCGCATTGTGTGAGGGCGTGAGGTGAATACGGTGGCCCTAGTGGCTTCTTGGGGAGCATTGTGCCTCCACACCGCTCCAACGGAGACGTACTTCCTCTCAAAGGGAAGGAACTTCAGCAACACATCCTCGTCTCCACCGTCTCCACTCTTGGTTATCTCGTGCCCTTACTTGAGCAAGCTTATTTGTTTCATATCTCTTGCTTGCTTGTGTTCCTATCCTTGTTGCATCATATAGGTTGCTCACTTAGTTGCATATCTAGACAACCTACTTTGATGCAAAGTTTAAATTGTTAAAGAAAAGCTAAAAATTGTTAGTTGCCTATTCACCCCCCTCTAGTCAACCATATCGATCCTTTCAATGAGGATGACTCTGCTCCTACCTACTCCTTCATGGCACGTGGTGCCAAGGTAAACTCACGCGATGCTTACTTTCAAACATCCAGTGAAGATGACTCTGAATGTGAATCTAAACCTAGCTACAAAACACTTGCTAAAATTTCCACGGGGCAACAAAATGCTATGGAGCACATTCAAAAGTTGCTAGACAAAAGCGATGACATGTTGGACGTGGAAATGACTCGAACTTAGTCCTTAATTAAAGACATTAAAAATCTTCATGTTAAGTATGAAGAACTTGAAAGTCATCATGAAACACCCTCAGCTACTCATGAGAAGCTTTCCTATGATTATCTTCAAAGGAAGCAAGAACTTGAGAACCTGAGAGCGTATCATGAAGATCTTCAAAAGGAGAACGAGTCACTTCGCGCTCAACAGATCAGTGCCTCTCAAGAAGACTCTGAGCCACCATGTTTAAAATGTCTTGAGCGTGATAATGTTGTCTCTGTTGCTAAATGTTCTACTGCTGCTACTGTTGTTGTATCTTTAACTGCTGATGTGGCAACTAGCCCCTCTTATGAGGATACCACTATTATTGCTGATGATAATGCTAGGTTGAAGACATTGCTTCAAATAGGGATGTACAAAAGCCTCAAAGGGCATCAGACTCTATGTGATGTCCTCAAGAAACAGATTCTGAACCGAAACCCTAGGAAAGAGGGTGTTGGGTTCGAGAGGAAAACGAACGTTGATGGTTTATACTGGAAGTCTGAGCAGTACCCCAAAACCACATGGGCTGCTGCAAAGGGTCCTTTAGTGGATCCATCTACCTTATCTGGCTTCACTTGTGCCAACCCGATTATCATTGATGAATCCTTTGATGCAAACTATAAACTGTTTAAGAATCATAATGGTGAAGTGTTTGCCAAGTATATTGCTACTAACTGCAGGAATGGACCACCTTTGAAGAAGATCTGGGTGCCCAAAAGTTGTCTTGAGAAGCTTCCTGTGAATGTCATCATGACACCACCTGGGAAGAAGACAAACCCCAGACCAAAGGCTTCACATCGTCCAAAGGCTTCATACAGACAGATGGCTCGCCCGAGTCACCCTAACGCCAATGTTTTGCAGGAAAACCATACTCAGACTTATAAATATGAGCGTGTTTCGTCAAACCGCTATGTTCATAAGACCAAGAACTTTTTTGCTTATTCTTATTAGTATTATTCACCTCCTGCAAGGCTATTTTCTAGGGCCCCAAAGCCAAAGTTCTCAGATGCTGCACTTAGACTCATTGTTTCTAAGCCACCCCTGAAGATGTGGGTGGTTAAGAAAAATTAACTCTCTTTTGCAGGGAAAGGTCTCTAGCCAGAAATCAAAGACTTCTAATGCTTATGACGGGGACCTCAAACATCTTGTGGGATGCAAGATAAAATTCCAGAATGGTCTTACTATATATTTCGTCCCAGGATTTCTTGATAAACATCCTATCTACCCTAACCAGGATCTAAACTTTGATAATATGCTTGTTCGTCAAATGTTTATGCTTTACATTTCCCTTGGTGAAGCCTATCCCCAAAACTTCACTATAGGGTACGACACCAAAGGCTTCTGAGTGGATCATGGATAGTGGATGCACTAACCACATGACTGGTGATCGAAGTCTTCTTATGGATTCAAACCTATGACCGTCTGACAGAAGTCACATCACATTTGCTGACACTGGTAAAAGCAAGGTATTGGGCCTAGGTAGAGTTGCAATCTCAAAGGATCAGCGCATGGATAAAGTGATGCTTGTTGAATCCCTTGGTTTCAACTTAATGTCTGTCTCAATGCTTTGTGACCTGAACATGATTGTGATATTTGGAAAATATCGTTGCCTTGTGCTTATGGAATCTGACAATCATGACGATGACACGTCCCTTCGAGCTGCTTCACATGGACTTATTCGGCCCTACTCACTACTCTACCCTCACTACCACTGCTTTCCTCTATGGTTTCTTCATTGTTGATGATTACTCGAGATATACATGGGTGCACATAATTCTCTACAAGACTGAAGTGCAGGATGTCTTCAGACGATTCGCCAATTGTGCCATGACCAATTATGGCATCAAGATCAAGTACATCAGAAGTGACAATGACACTGAATTCAAGAACACCGGCCTCGACACTTATCTTGATACATTGGGCATCACACATGAGTTCTCGGCTCCATACACACCTCAGCAGAATGGCATCGTGGAGCGCAAGAATAGAACCCTCATTGAGATGGCACGGACGATGCTCGATGAGCACAAGACTCCAAGGAAGTTCTGGCCTGAAGCTATTGATACTGCATGTCATGTCATCAACCGTGTTTATCTTCACAAGTTCCTAAAGAAGACATCATATGAGCTCCTGACTGGTAAGAAGCCAAACGTCAGCTATTTCAAAGTATTTGGTGCTAGGTGCTGGATCAAGGATCCGCATCACACTTCAAAATTTGCACCGAAAGCACATGAAGGCTTTATGCTTGGCTACGAAAAGGATCCGCGCTCCTACAGAGTCTTCAACCCATTTCACTACAAAGTGGTTGAAACTGTGGATGTGTGGTTCGATGAGACTAACGGCTCGCAAAGAGAGCACGTGTCAAATGTGCTAGATGAAGCTACACCAAGTGAATCTATCATGCTTATGGGAACTAGAGAAATCATACCTTCAGAGGCACAGGCTAAAGAGGAAATCATCATCTCTGCACCTAATCAGCCTGAAGGCACTACTCAGCCTAAAGCCAATGCTAAAGATGAAGACAATGATCAACAAGGGCGAAATCTTCGTCTAGTTCATCCTCGTGTTGCAAATGAAGTACAGATTGAGAAGATAATTGATAGCATCAATGCACCTGGTCCACTCACTCATTCAAGAGCAACACGGCTAGCAAATTTCTGTGGGCACTTCACATTTGTCTCTATACCTGAACCCAAGAAAGTTAATGAAGCCTTCATGGAACCTGAATGGATTCAAGCTATGCAAGAAGATCTTCAACAGTTCGAGCTGAACAATATGTGGGAGCTAGTAAAGTGTCCAGATCCTCACAAGCACAACATTATCGGCACCAAATGGATCTATCGCAACAAACAAGATGAGCATGGTCAAGTTGTCCAAAACAAGGCTCGTCTCGTTGCTCAAGGTTACACACAAGTTGAAGGGATTGACTTTGATGAAACATTTGCTCCTGTGGCTAGGCTTGAAGCCATTCACATACTGCTAGCCTATGCCAACCATAATAACATTCTTCTGTACCAAATGGATGTAAAGAGTGCCTCTATAAACGGCAAAATTGAAGAAGAAGTGTATGTTGCATAACCACCTTGTTTTGAAGACCCAAAGTGTCCCGACATGGTATACATGCTCAACAAGGCACTGTATGGCCTCAAACAAGCACCTCGAGCTTGGTATGACACACTCAAAGACTTCCTGAAGAGCAAAGGCTTCAGACCTAGTTCACTAGATCCCACTCTATTCACGAAGACAAATGATGGTGAACTATTTGTATGCCAAATCTATGTAGATGACATTATCTTCGGCTGCACTAACAAGAGATACAGTGATGAGTTTGGGCATATGATGCAAGAGCAATATCAGATGTCCATGATGGGTGAGCTGAAATTCTTCCTTGGTATTCAAATCCGTCAGCAGAGTAATGGCATCTTCATATCACAAGAAAAATACCTCAAAGATTGCCTGTAGAAGTTTGGAATGCAATACTGCAAAGGGTACACGACGCCAATGCCAACCAAAAGTCATCTGGGCCCCGACGACAATGGTAAAGAGTTCGACCAAAAGGTATACGCTCCATGATTGGTTTTTTACTCTACTTATATGCATCTAGGCCAGATATAATGCTTAGCGTTTGCATGTGTGCCCGATTCCAAGCGGCACCAAAGGAATCGCATCACTTAGCCGTGAAGCGAATTCTTTGATATTTGGCTTACACCCCAACACTAGGATTATGGTATCCATAGGGCTCAGAGTTTGATCTATTTGGATTCTCAGATGTTGATTATGCTGGTGACAAGGTTGATCACAAGTCCACATCAAGAACATGTCATTTTCTTGGACGATCTCTTGTCTGTTGGTCTTCAAAGAAGCAGAACTGCGTATCACTCTCCACTGCTTAATCAGAATACATTGTTGTTGGATCTTGCTGCGCTCAGCTTCTATGGATGAAGCAAACTCTCAAGGACTATGGCATCCACCTGAAGCATGTGCCACTTTATTGCGACAATTAAAGTGCCATCAAGATTGCCAACAAACCAGTTCAGCACTCGAAGACAAAGCACATTCAGATTCGTCATCACTTTCTCAGAGATCATGTCATAAAGGAAGATATTGACATCATTCACGTCAACACTGAAGAGCAATTGGAAGATATCTTCACAAAGCCCTTGGATGAGAAAAGGTTTTGCAGGTTGCGGTGTGAGCTAAATATCTTAGAATCCTCAAATGTCCTATGAAAGGACACACACCCTAACGCTTATGCATATTGATGACTTAGATGTGCAACACACGAAGTAACGTATATCTTCAACCAATGAAGACTTACCCTCTAAGTGTGAATACATTAACGCGGGATTTGACTTCGGAGCGCCACGATAATTGTGCATCGTGTTTGGGTCTAATACTTCCTATACGGTGGGTAACGCCACCACCAAACTTTCTTGAAAATTTTCATCTGGCGTCATGATTGTTTTATCTTCGCATTTGGTTTGTCTTCAACATTGATTTGTGTAACGCCCTCGATGCGGCTATATCTCCCACATGTCGAAGCACGACTTAGAGGCATAACCGCATTGAAAGCAATGTCACAAGTGAGGTAATCTTCACACAACCCATGTAATACATAAGGAAAAAGATACATAGTTGGCTTACAATCGCCACTTCACACAATACATGAATAAAGCATTACATCATCCAAATACAATCAAGGTCCGACTACGGAACCAAAATAAAAGAAGAGCCCCAAATGCGACAAAGGTCCCCGATTGACCCCAACTGGGCTCCACTACTGATCAACTAGAACGAAACAACACAAAGGACAAGGTCTTCATCGAGCTCCTCCTGAGCTTGGTTGCGTCATCTGCACGGACTCATCGGCACCTGCAAGCTGGTTTTGGAAGTATCTGTGAGCCACAGGGACTCAGCAATCTCACACCCTCGCGATCAAGACTATTTAAGCTTATGGGTAAGGTAAAAGGTATGAGGTGGAGCTGCAGCAAGCGACTAGCATATATGGTGGCTAACATACGCAAATGAGAGCGAGAAGAGAAGGCAACGCACGGTCGATACAAGTATGATCAAGAAGTGATCCTAAAACAACCTACGTCAAGCATAACTCCAACACCGTGTTCACTTCCCGGACTCCGCCGGAAAGAGACCATCACGGTAACACACGCAGTTGATTCATTTTAATTAAGGTCAACTTCAGGTTTTCTACAACCGGACATTAACAAATTCCCATCTGCCCACAACCGCGGGCACGGCTTTCGAAAGTTCAAATCCCTGCAGGGGTGTCCCAACTTAGCCCATCACAAGCTCTCACGGTCAACGAAGGAATAGACCTCCTCCCGAGACATTCCGATCAGACTCGGTATCCCGGTACAACAAGACATTTCGACAGGGTAAAACTAAACCAGCAACACCGCCCGAATGTGCCGACAAATCCCGATAGGAGCTGCACATATCTCTTTCTCAAGGCACACCGGATCGTCCAAACTTCTGGTAGGCCAGCCCAGAGTTGCCCCTGGTGGCCACCGGCGGCTGACAAGTTGGACCAACACTCAGAGGAGCACTGGCCCGGGGGGGTAAAATAATGATGACCCTTGGGCGCGCGACCCCCAAGGGAAAAGAAAAAGGCTGGGTGGCGAATGGTAAAACCAATGTTGGGCATTGCTGGAAGAGTTTTACTCAAGGCGAACTGTCAAGGGGTTCCCATTATAGCCCAACCGCGTAAGGGACGCAAAATCCGGGAACATAACACCGATATGACGGAAACTAGGGCGGCAAGAGTGGAACAAAACACCAGGCATAAGGCCGAGCCTTCCACCCTTTACCAAGTATATAGATGCATTAATTAAATAAGATATATTGTGATATCTCAACAAGTAAACATGTTCCAACCAGGAACAACATCTCCATGTTCCAACAAGGAACAAAACTTCAATCTTCACCTGCAACTAACAACGCTATAAGAGGGCTGAGCAAAGCGGTAACATAGCCAATCAACGGTTTGCTAGGACAAGGTGGTTAGAGGCTTGACATGGAAATTTGGGAGGCTTGAAATCAAGTGGTAGGCATCGTAGCATTGGCATAGCAAAAGAGCGAGCAAACTAGCATAGCAAAGATAGTAGTGATTTCGAGGGTATGATCATCTTGCCTGCACAGTTGTCAGAGTTGATTGGATCCTCGAAAGAAAACTCAACGGGCTCCTCGTTAGTAAACTCGTCTCCCGGCTCTACCCAAACAAGACAAACAAGAAACAAGTATACAATCAACCACGTGCAAGGATCAAGCAATATGATGCAATGATGATATGCTATGCGGGATGCGATGCGGGATGCAAAATGCAAGATATGACAGAAATGCAAGAACCTGGCCTCAACTTGGAAAACCAAGCGTGCCACTGGAAATATGAGATGAAATCTCTTGAAAATGATATAAAGAACGCCGGAATCGGAGTTACGGTTTTGAAATGGCAAGCGATTCAAAAATGACACCGGTCTGCGATTTACAGCAAGTAGGCATCTAAATGCAACGAAAAGAACATGCTACAGCACCCAAACATGACAACAAAATACATGGCATGGATGCACACAAGATGCTTAACAAAAGTCTAGCACTGAGCTACGGCCAATTCATCCATTAACAGGTTCAAACAAGCATGGCAAAAATGCATATGGTAAACAGATTTCAGACTTAGTGAAATTAACACTTGTCTGGAATTTCAGATCAGGTAGCACTCTTCGGAGCAACAAAACTACATGCTACAGGACCTGAACATGGCAAATTAAAGCATGGCATGGAGCTACTCAAAGAGCTTAACAAAAGTCCCTTAGTGATAATGAGCCAAAACGGATCAGAAAATACAATTGCAAGCATGTGAACATAGCAAAAACATAACCAGATCACAGACTTGGTGAAAACTGACACATGCTGAAATATAACTCAAGTAGGCATGTTTACGAGCTCGATGCACTCACTACGCTGTAAGCCATGGCAAGACAAGCACACATCCATCAAGAAGGCACAAAATGCAAGCTAGACATGGCAAGAACAATAGCATAGCATGCACGGATCAACTACAACATCATCGGCAAAATTGCAAACAAGTTGACAATCTGCCCAGATTCACAAAGTAGCAAAAGTAGAGCTCGATTGACTCAAGCTAGGGTGCTCCATAATTGCAAACAAAGGCATGGATGGATAGAGTACTACAATAATAACAAAACATCCTTACTGATCATCCTGAAAAGAGGCACGGATCACTAGGAAAAAATATGAACATATGACAACATGAGATAAACAGCTCAAGGACTTAGTGGAATTGCTAAGTCCTTGAAAACAGAATTAGCAAGTGCACCACTTTGCAAGCTTGCACAAGTCACCACACACATCACAAAAATAAATGGGTTGCACCTCTGGAAAGATGACAAAACCCTTAACAAAACACATGTAGAGCATCAGGGCATAACATGCACACATTAATCATGGCAAAAATGACAAAAAGCTAAATGGGGTAATAGATCTAACAATTATCTCAAGTAGCCCTCTTCTAACAGCATTTCAAGCATCAAGATGAGCTCAAATGAAAATGATGCAATGGGATGAAATGATGTACTCTCTGAGATGAACCTTTTGATATGCTATATGCATGAATCGGAGCTACGGCTGCAAAGTAGCATGATGAAGATAGGCACATGGATTAGGGTTTCGGGGACTTAGTAGAATTTCAATGAGCGTCAAATAGTTATGAGTCCCACGGGCGGGATTTAGTCGGGCTGCTCACCACTGGGCTGAGCCCATATGTGGAGGAGGGAGTTGGGTCGGAGAAGGTGGACCGGCCCAGCCAGGCCGGCCGGAGCTGGGCCGCGACTGCGGGCCCACGCGGAGGGTCAACGCTTCGAGCGGGGATCTGGTTCCCGATCCATGGCAGCGACGGCGCACCGGGATCCCGGCGAGGGCGGAGGGCACAACGACGGCCGGAGAGCGACGGGAAGCGCCGGGGATGGATAGATCCGGGCGGTGGCTCACCGGATCCGGTGCGGAAAAGGCGGGAGCGGCTCGGGACGACGAGCTTGACGCCTCGTCGTCGGCGAGCACCTGCCGGAGAGAGAGGCCGTGAGAGAGACCAGGGAGGGAGGAGCAGAAGGCGGGGCCGGCGCGAGCTCACCGCGGCGGCAATGGTACGTCGTGAGGCACGACCGGGCGGCCGAGAAGACTCCGGGCGGGGATCCGGCGAAGCCTCGCCGGAGTTCCACGGCGGCGGCGCGACGCGATGGTGGAGGCAGCGAACGGGCTGCGTGGCTGTGGAGCAGGGCCGTTTCGGCCCGGCATGGGCCGGATCCGGGCATGGCAGGCCCGCGCGGCGGGGAAATGGGCACGGCGACGCTTGTCGGCTCCGGATTGGACGAAAGCGGCGGCGGACATGTCCGGGCTGCGGGGGAGAAGTGTCCGGCGGCGCGGAGAGGATGAAGTTAGGGTTTCATCCGCGAATTTCAGGAGGGGGAGGTGTTTATATAGGTAGAGGGAGCTAGGAGAGTCCAAATGAGGTGCGGTTTTCGGCCACGCGATCGTGACCGAACGCTCTAGATGATGGAGAGGGTTTAGGTGGGTTTTGGGCCAAATTGGAGGGGTGTTGGGCTGCAACACACACGAGGCCTTTTCGGTCCCTCGGTTAACCGTTGGAGTATCAAACGAAGTCCAAATGATACAAAACTTGACAGGCGGTCTACCGTTAGTAAACCAAGGCTGCTTGGAAAGTCTCGGTCCAATCCGGAAATGTTTAATCCCCACACACGAAAGAAAGGTAGAAATGACCATCGGAGGAGAACGAAGCGCCGGAATGCAAAACGGACAACGGGAAAAATGCTCGGATGCATGAGACGAACATGTATGCAAATGAAATGCACATGATGACATGATATGCAATGCATGACACGCAAGCAATGACAACGCAACAACAGCGAATAACTGGACAACACCTGGCACATCGGTCTCGGGGCGTTACAATCTGACTTCAAGGTTTATCTTCGCAATGTTGATTTGGTCTTTTTATGATATATATATATATATATATATATATATAAATATAAACACTATTCTTATCACGGGATCAGAATAATATTCTGATCACAACCTGACCTGCCCCGCTAGTAGCACGTTGAACTTCCGTGTGAACTAGGTTGAACTTCCGCCAACATTGCCTAAATGGGGCTTGCGATATACCGTTGGAAAGCTATGGACACCAATATCATAACCCAACTTAAATTTTTGGCAAAATATAAGTGGTTTAAGAGTAGTTTTGAAAACCGTTTTTTCTTTGCATAAAAAACGTGAATCGTATTTTCGATCGCATTTCTAAACCGTTTATCGGAATGAGGCATATAATATGGCGTTGGAAAGCTGCTGCAAAACCGCTCCTTCCACATGTTGAAAGTTTTCTCTAATTCCCTATGGTTAAAGAGTAATTTGAAAAAACGTAAAATTTCGTAAACCGAACAGCTGAGTTCATTTTTTCGATGTCATTTCTAAACGGCTAATCCAATGGAGGCATATGATACGGCGTTGGAAAGCTTATGAAAATGCGCTACTTTTTCATCTTGAAAGTTTTTTTCTAATTTTGAATGGTTTAAGAGTAATTTAGAAAATGGTCCAAGTCCTACCGAGTTCGTATTTTCGAGCTAATTTTTTAACTGTTTGTCCGAATGCAGCAAATGATATGGCGTTGGAAAGCTTGAACAAATGCGAAACTTTTTTGGTATGTATTGTTTCTCCCAATTCTTTACTGTTTTAAGTCAGTTACGAAAATGGAAAAAAAACATATTTTCGCCGTAATTTCTGCAAACTTTATCGGAATGGGGCAAATAATATACCGCTGAAAAGCTACGGAAAATGCGAAACTTTTTCATGTTGATGGTTTTCTCTGATTCCTAGCCGTTTTCAAGTAATTTCGAAAACGGCGGGAGCATGCGTTCTGCCTTTATCGCGAAACAAATTCTTCGAAAATGCACCGCGTGAAGAACCTGAACTTCTCGGCGCGTGTACGTGAACTTCACTCTGTTTTTCAAGTGATTTTTTGCTCGTAGGTCTCCATCCACTGCTCGTAACTCCATCCACTCACCGGAATTGAGCAAGTGATATACCAGTGGAAAGCTGCTGTAAGCACATAACTTTCCCGTGTTGATCGTTTTTTCATACTCGTGATGATTTTAAAAGTTTTTCATCTAAAATTCATTCAGCATAGTAGTTGAACTTCATACTGTTTTCACGTTGGACTTCTGCGACGTATTTTCTTTTGTAATTTTCTCATCCATTCGTCAGTGTTACACAAATGATATTCTTGTTGTACAAACCTCTCTCACAATATTTTTTTTAACTTTCTTCGACGGATTACCTGAACTTATAACGACAACAAATTTAGCCTTTGCATTTTTATTCCTTTTTAATACAAAATGCACACCGTGTAGAATGTGAACTTCTGGTAGTTTATCAACCTGAACTTCTCTCGGTTACGCGAAAATATCTAAGTTTTCTATAAATATTAATTTGAATTTCTTAATCCTTTTTTTGTGAATTTTGAAGTGCTCCATTTTTAAAGTTGAACTTCTTGTTATTTTATTTTTGAACTTCTTGCTTCCATTGTTTCATAACGAGGGAAATTTGAGTTTTCTATAATCATCTAACTTCTGCATCTTTTTAATATGGACTTCCTCGTTTTATTTCTTAATCTTTTTTATGAAATTTTGAAGCGCTCTATTTTTAAAAGTTGAACTTTTTGTTTCCATTCTTTAATAACGAGGAAAATCTGAGTTTTCTATAATCATCGAACTTCTCCATCTTTTTAATTTGGACTTCTTGGTTTTATTTCTTAATCTTTTTTATGAAATTTTGAAGCGCTCTATTTTTAAAAGTTGAACTTCTTGTTATTTAATTTTTGAACTTCTTGTTTCCATTGTTTAATAACGAGGAAAATCTGAGTTTTCTATAATCATCGAACTTCTCCATCTTTTTAATTTGGACTTCCTGGTTTTATTCTTAATATTTTTTTATTAAATTTTCAAGCGCTCAATTTTGAAAAGTTGAACTTCTTGTTAATTTATTTTTGAACTTCTTGTTTCCATTCTTTAATAACAAGGAAAATCTGAGTTTTCTATAATCATCGAACTTCTCCATCTTTTTAATATGGACTTCCTGGTTTTATTTCTTAATCTTTTTTTCAATTTGAACTTCATGGTTGATTCTTCAATACAAAGGGACATTTGAGTATTTTAATAACGGTAAAATCTCAGGGCCTCCCTGTATTTTGTAGTTTTATTAATCGAAACCAACATACTAAAAACACAATTTTTTGTATCAACTCATACTGTTAAACTTCAGGAAAAAGTACAAAACAAGAAAGTAGACAACATGATGTACAAATGGGGACCAAATAAACTAACGGTCAGATTCCCTTCTTATGCCTCACTGAATTTCACATGTACAAATTGACTTCATTTCACTGTTTGACCTTCATCATACACCTCGTATATCCAGCTCAAAATCAAAATGAAAACCATGCCTCTCCAAACACAACATGTGCATAGAGAGCTATAGTTGTTCCTTTACAACTATTTCTGAACTTCTACGGCCAATCCATTTTTTGTAGTAGATGCATAATAACTATAGAAGAGAGATTTTTTTGCGGGATGGACAGAGAAGTTTAACGTCGAGGAAGAGTAGGATGCCCCGACAGAGGAGGACATTGGCTGGAAGTGGCCTCACAAGAAGCAACACTGCATCGCAGCAACACTGATTCTCACGAAGGGCGACCATCTTCCTGAACTCAGACCATCTTTTCGAATGGCGGCACACCTGTCCCTTGCACCTCATGTGTGACCTTCTCCCCTGCCATGTGGTGAACTTCTTTCTCGCGCTGTTCATGTAGGTAGCGAGCAGCAGAGCGGCATGGAGGATCCTGGAGACACAAACTTTTGATCATAAATGAGAGAAAAAAGCACCAAATAGTAGGGGGCTACTGCTACTAAACCAAATACGGAAGGCTCCAGCCACAACATGTTTGAAATGCCATAAACATACATGATTTTCAAAATAATGTATACATTGTTCTATGATTTAGTTCATGTGTGCACAAACATTATTTCAAAAGAAGAGAATGTGCCATTTGTACTAATCTAGAATCAAAATTATGTGTGAAAATAATAACTGAAGCATAACAAGAAGGTGCTCGATATATCCACAACAACACAAAGTCTCCAAGATATTTGCAAAACTGAAACATAACAAGAAGGTGATCACATGGTACAAGCGAATGGTATTGGTTTGGAAGCAGAGAGCTCCCAATCACCTTGCCTTGGTAAATATCCACGGCTACGATGTGCTTCAGCTCACCGATGGTGTTGTACATGCTGTCGACGTTTGAGTGTGTGTGATGACGGCTGAACACACACATCGAGCCTGTCCATATGCTGCTTTTTTCCAGAAATGATGATACACCTAATAATCAACTGATTAGGTAGTGGCGTCATATCAACCAGAAAGTAAGATGTTTTCAGGATGTGTGCACATGCACGACAACTAGCCATGACACTGGAAGATGAGTTGCACTAGCATTAATCAATTTGGCCTGCTGAAATCAACACGGTGAACTGCAGCAATGCTAATTACTATAGAAAATGGTCAAGAATAGTCAACCGTGTAGCATGATATAAGAGATTTCTGAACTGAATCAATATGGGTTTAATAAGAAATACTCCAAGGCAGTGGCATATTTGAGCATATGAATGAGCATGTAAACATTTAAATGTAAAAAGTAAATCTGTTTCCTACTGGAAAATACATCGAATCAAAAAAATGACTAATTACGGCCGAAAGCACCATAAGTAATTAAAAGTTGAGAGGATAATTGAACGGAGCAGTTTAAGGTAGCAAGCAATTTCTCCCAACATGGTGATTTTCTATTTTTGGACCATATTTTCAGTCGGTATAGGCATGGGAGAAGGATGCTCACCATCGACAGGAGGAGTCTCGATGAAGGAAACTGGTATGCAGTAGGAAGTTCAGGAAGCAGTGTCGGGCGGGAGGTAGGCAGCGGCCGACGCTTGGAGAGGAGGATGGCGGGGGTTGCGGGGTGAGGATGTCCGGTAGCTGGGGCAACTGCTGCGGGCGCGACGGCGGTCGTCGGTTGCGGTGGCCGGTGGAGGTCCAGCAGCTTTGGGGTGCATCGGGCCGGGTGGGTCGGTGGCGGAAGGCGTGCCTGGACTGAGCAGCCGGCGGAGGGAGCCGCACTGGGGTCGGGGGCAGCGATGGGACTAACCGGCCGGCTGTGGGAGGCGCGCTGGGGTCGGGGCGGCGTTGGGGCCGAGCAGCCGGCTGTGGGAGGCGTGTTGGGGTTGGGGCCGGCGATGGGGCCGAGCGGCCGGTGGCGAGAGGTGCGCTGGGGTCAAGGTGGCGATGGAGCTGAGCGGCCGGCGACGGAAGGCCTGTCGGGATGGGCGGCGGCGGCGACGGGGCCGGGGTGGCCGGTGACGGGAGGTGCGCCGGCACCAGGGGCCACCAGTAGTTGTGGAGAGGAGCGAGCGCTCCATGGCGCTGGATCGGGGAAGGGCAGGTTGGGGATCGGGGAGGAGGTGGTGGACGAGTGGATGTGGGCGTGGCCTTTTTTCTCTCCGCAGGTTCAGGAGGATATTAGGAAACATCCCATCGCTACCTATATAGGGCCCCGTGATCCAAATAGTTATTCTGATCCCGGGATTAGAATAGTGTCACTATATATACATACATACATATATATATATATATATATATATATATATATAGGGATTGACTATTCGTCACCCTGGGTGAGAATAGTTATTCTGCACCCCGCTCTATTTTACCGTCAATGCACCATAATTTTACGTTCCGTAAGTTTTTCTTATTTCTGACACAAAAAGAGACCGTAAGAAAATATATAATCGCCGAAAAAAATATTTTATGTTATGTAAAATTACAAACGTAAAAACATAGTGTAAAATGTATATAAACTGTAAATTTTCTTGTCTTATAACCTATATTTTTATTTTCTTATGCCAAATTTTATGTAGTGAATCAATAGAATGTAACTATTTGAATTTCAAATGTAATTTAATTATGAAGTGATGGTAAGATTGTTGGGGAACGTAATAATTTCAAAAAATTCCTACGCACACGCAAGATCATGGTGACGCATAGCAACGAGAGGGAAGAGTATCGTCCACGTACCCTCGTAGACCGTAAGAGGAAGCGTTATGAGAACGCGGTTGATGTAGTCGTACGTCATCACGATCCGACCGATCCAAGTACCG